>NC_142527.1:20437700-20442700 GCF_964205215.1 Stylophora pistillata | reverse complement strand
CAAACTTTAAGAAACTGACCTGGAGAACGAAATGACTTTTCTCCGAGCTGTAACAACTTGCAGTGGACGAAATGTTCGTGTTACATTAAATTTCTTTTCGCTTTTTCGCTTTCATCATGTTCACTGGCAACCAACCATACACATGTGTTAAAGTATGCACGCTGCAAACTCTGTAGATCTCAACTGATTTATTTATGACCAAATAAGGAATCTAAGTAAAGTGACAAGTGACGCAACTTATTGTAAAATCTCCCTTCTTTTGGAGTAAGCTAACTTTCTAACGAAAACTCTATAACATAAATAAAATGTTACTGTCCAGGTAGGAAAGGAAATTACTAAATAAAAATTAGAAACAAAACAAAACAGAACAAATGGAACTTGGTATAGGACTATAAGTCAGGAGACCTTATTAAAGTTGTTGCCCGATAGTCAGTTTTTCTAATATAGACACTCCGAGTTCTCTTGAGCTGTAGTCTAGTTTCATATGATAAACTATGCAACAAAGTCATTGAACCTCGAGGGTGGCTTTACAACTCGGGTACGCGTTTTCTTCCAAGGAACAGTTTGTGATGTCATTGTTGGTTTCGGGTCACGATTAGCTGACTTGACATCTTGCTTTGAAGGCTAGTTTACACTCTTTGTAAGCTGGCTATCACTGCTTTCAACTGGTTTGGGTTGTTCAGCAGGTCGTGTACCTGGCTTCAGAAATTCCCAATTTCGACAGAATACTTGGTTGTCTGATCTAGTTTTTACTACATAGGAACTGTCTGATAGCTTCTTCATACAGGTATCTGATTTCCAGCTTTCATTCTTCTGAAGAGGTGCCACTTTTTCCTCTTGCCCAACATGTAATTCTGGTAGGGAGCGTGATGTGTGATCATGGTACCACTTGGCCTTTTGCCTTTTCAATTTTAGCTTTGCATTCACATTTTCGGGAATCTTAGGGAGCAGTAAGTTAGAAGCTGTAGGTAGTAAGGTTCTAGTGCGTCTAGACATCAATCTCCGTGCAGGGCTACTTTCCATGAACTCTGTTGGTGTATTACGTTGGTCCAATAGGGCTAACCACGGGTCTTTGTTGTCCTTGAAAGCTTTTCTGAACAAAGACTTGACAATTTTCACAGCACACTCTGCCTTTCCATTGGATTTGGGATGATGTGGGGAAGAGGACACATGAGTGAATTCCCAATCAACTGAAAACTGATGGAACTCGTGGCTTGTAAACTGAGAAGCGTTGTCAGTAGTTAGAGTATCTGGAATGCCATGTCGGCTGAATTATTCCTTAAAGAATTTAATCACGGAACCGGAAGTGTTTTCCTCCAATTTCTGTACTTCTAGGAAATCTGAGTAGTAGTCAACGAGCACTATGTATTCTTTGCCATGAAGTTTGAACTGGTCAGCAGCTACTCAACTCCAGGGGCGGTCAGGAAGCTCATGGCTTTGCATTGGAAGCTTCTGATTCTTGACTTGAAATTCGTTGCAAATTGAACATTGTTTGATTAGGTCACTCACTTCTGCATTCATACCAGGCCAGAATACAGCGTCTCTAGCTTTGCGCAGGCAAGCTTCTACTGCTAAATGACTGGAATGAATTCTGGACTTGACTTCAGGTCTTAGTAACTTAGGGATGACTACTCTTGAGCCTTTGAAAAGAACACCATTGTGAACTGATAGCTCCTCGCGGTAAGACCAATACTCCCGGATCTGGATTGGTACCTGATCTTTCTGCATTGGCCATCCGGTCAGAATTGTGGATTTTAGTGTCTGGAGAGTGTCATCATGACTTGTGCTACGTTGCAATTGATCCAGTCGTTCTGGCGTGACCTTCAGAGTTTGCAAAGGGTCAAGGCTCTCCAGCTCTAAGGAAAATACCTGAAAAGATTCTTCTGGCTGAGAAGTTTCATGTTGTGCGGCTCTAGACAAATGGTCGGCTAAGAGCATTTGGGATCCAGGCTTGTACTTAACGGTCAGGTTGAATCGTTGCAGTCTGAGAAGCATTCTTTGAAGGCAGCATGGAGCTGATTATAGAGACTTCTTGAATATTGACTCAAGAGGCTTGTGGTCAGTTTCGACGTGCTAGGTATTGATTGAATCTTTCACAAGCGAAGACTATTCCCAGACATTCTTTCTCTATGGTTGCATAGCTTTGTTCTGCTGGTGAGAGAGTTCTGGATGCAAAAGCAACTGGCTGTCCATTTTGAAGTAGGACTATGCCAAGGCCTTTATTACTGGCATCCGTCTGAATAGTTACTTCTTCTTCTATACTGTAGAATTTAAGGACCAGGTGTTGAGTAACCAACTGCTGAACAGTGGCAAAAGCCTCATCGTGCTGTTTGGCCCAGGCGAACTTGGATTGTTTGGTTGTAAGCCCTCTTAAAGGTGCTGACTCATCTGAAAGCTTTGGTAGAAATTTAGATAGATAGTTTACAAAACCAAGCAAGGTAAGAACTTCAGGCTTAGTTGTTGACTTCGGCATATTCTTGATGGCAGTAACTTTATCGGGATCTGGTTTCAGTCCATCCCTTGAAATCACATGACCCATGAATTTAACTTCTGCCAGTCGAATCTTAACTTTGTTCTTGTTGAGTTTCAGAAGTACTTGTTTGGCTCGTTCAAGTAAGCGGACCACATTCTGATCATGATTAAGCAGGGCTTCCGAGTCGTTTACACCATAACCAACAACAAGAATATCGTCTCTGATGACTTTCACACCAGGCAGGTCGGCAAGACATTCTTGCAGTCTGCTTTCAAAGGCTTCTGGGGCTAGACTTATAGCAAAGGGCATTCTTAAGTACCGGTATCTTCCTAGGGGTGTCCAGAAAGTGGTTAGTTTACTGCTCTCTTGGTCAAGGCCAACTTGATAGAATCCATCTTTGGCATCGAATGAGCTAAAGATTCTGGCTTTGTTGAGGTCTGGTAACAGCTCTTCCAACATTGGCATTTGAAATTTGGGGCGTTGTATGGCATGGTTCAGGTCCTTTGGGTCCAGACAGATTCGAATCTTCTGAGGTTTGGCAACTATTACCATACTGCTCATCGACTCTGAGGGTTCTACCGCTTTCTTGATAATGCCTTTCTCTTCCAACTCTAGAATCCTGTTCTTAAACTTCTTTTTGTAGTGCAACTGGCACGCGACGAGGGGAATGTTGCACTGGTTTAAAATTTGGGTCAACCACAATCTTCGCATCTCCAATATGCCCTAATCCGGTGAATACTTCATGATACTTGGTCAACAGTTCTTCCTTTGACAGAGATTTTTGTGGTGGGGTCTCACTTATCTGACGTACATTCTCGGGAACGCTGACATTTAGGAGAATGAGTTGCAACTTTTCACAGGTTTCGGCTGATAGCAAGGGCTTACACTTGTGTTTTATTACTTGAAACTTCAGAATCTGTCGTTTGCCATTGTGTCTGACATGTAAGTCGCACTCACCAACTGGCTTTAAAGTTGTACCACCAAAGAGCTTCAGCTTAACTGAGGAGGTGTTCATGGGTTCATCCTAACTGTGTGATACCTGAGAGGTCATCCATGCTCATTACATTACATGTAGCTCCAGTGTCTAATTGACATGCCAAGGTTGTAGTGAAGTCTTCTTTAGCTGATTTGCAGAATTCTATATCTGCAAGCCACTGTTTTGCTTTAGTTTGGACTAGAGACACAGTTTCCACTTGCAAACAACTTTCATCCGAACTGTCGTCCTCGTCTTCTTCGAATTGTTGTACCTTCTTTGATGATCGGAAAACAGACGCAAAATGGTCTATTTTTTGACACTTGCTGCACGTTTTCTTGAACGCGGGACACTCTGTTCTTCTTTCATGACGTTGTTTACGACCACAATACTTACAGGTCGGATCAGAAGATCCTTTGGATCTCTTTTTTTCAGATTTCTTGGTTGAATTTGACGATCTTCCTTCATCTCTCTTGCTACTACGACTTCCATAGCAGATTTTTTTGTCGCTGAACTTCTTTACATCTTCTGGCTTGTTGTTTCCAGCGCCTGCTATCATCTTGATTTGCTTCGAAGCGATTTCACTCGTAGTGCACATTTGAATGGCTTTCTTCAAGTCTAGGGATTTTTCTCTCAAGAGTCTTACCTTGTCATCTTGATTCTTTAATCTAATGACGAGCCTGTCCCTTATAAGTTCGTCTGTAAGTGCACCATATTCACAGGTTGCGGCTAATTTTCTTAAACGTGTGACATAGCTTTGGATGGTTTCTTCGGTTTGCTGCACACATGTATTAAAAACATACCATTCGTATACTAAATTTCTGCTGGGCTTGAAGTAGTTTTCCAATGCTTCTAAACATTTGTCTATTTTCTTCTTGTCTTCCTCTGCAAGGTTTAGGTTGAGTAGTATCTCAAGACATTCTCTGCCCATTGATGAACGCAAAGTGGCTAAACGGACCGATTCTTCTCGCTTGTCTAGGCCTGTTGCTATTTCATAGTCGCACCATTGCTGCTTGAAAAAGTCCCAGTTGCCAGTAACGTCACCGTGACACCTCATAGGACTTGGTAGCAGAAAATTAGGTGAGATAATTTGAGGATAAGTTGGGGCTGCCGTTGACGGTGCGGCGATGTGCGCGCCCGACTCCACGTGGTCATTGTCTGACGGCATCTTGAGTGTTTTTTTTTTAACACTTTGAGTCCGAAAATCTCTTTCAAGTTAGGGACAACAAAAGAAAACAGCCTCGGCGAGGTACCTTCGGTGAGGAATTTGCGAAAACAAGTGCCGAATCGTCAAAAAATTGATTTTTGTCCTGACACCATGTTAAAGTATGCATGCTGCAAACTCTGTAGATCTCAACTGATTTATTTATGACCAAATAAGGAATCTACGTAAAGTGACAAGTGACGTAACTTATTGTAACAACATGAGAGGAGAGAGAACAAATTACACAATAACAGAGAAGGTCATAGAGGAAGACCTAAAATAGCTGAACGTCCTCAAACCTGATCCGGTGCTCACATACCTTAAGCTTTAGACAGAGAGTCCGACACGCT
>NC_142527.1:20420200-20430200 GCF_964205215.1 Stylophora pistillata | reverse complement strand
ATTGTTCATCGCCTTGGCAAGATGCATGGCAATGTGGATAGTTTGTCTAGACTTCCTTATGACACAAGGGAATGTAATTCGATCCAAAAAGATGAGCCACAAGTAGCGAAAGTACGAGAATTGCAAAGGCGTGATTTTGACCTTAGTGAGGTCATTGATTACCTAGAAAATGATATTTTACCGTTAGACGATACGCAATTCTTCGGATTCATTTCCTCAGCTCGTTGTACCTCCAGCATTGAGATTTGAAATTTTGTCGAACATGCATGACCAGGTTTCCGGTGCGCATGTTGGAGTGCATGTTGAACATTGGTGTAAGTCTTGCACTGAGTGTTCCATGAGAAAATCCCCTAGGAATACCAAAAAGGCACCCTTACTTCCAATTCCAGAGGAGAATGCTTTCGATAGAGTAGCTGTTGATGTGTTAGGGCCTTTTCCACCTTCTAATAAGGGTAATAGGTACGTCGTCGTTTTCAGTGATTATCTTACTCAATGGTGTGAAGCATTTCCTGTTCCGAGCGTTGAAGCAACTGTAATTTCTTGTCTATTAGTGAAAGAGATCATTGCCAGACATGGTGCACCTAGAGTTCTGTTGTCTGATAGAGGAAAAAATTTCTTATCTAAAGTGGTAGCAGATGTTTGTAAGGTCTTCTGTATTCACAAGGTTAACACTTCCAGTTATCACCCGCAAACTGATGGCCTAGTTGAAAGATTAACTCCACTTTATGTCAGTCACTTTCAATGCATGTTGCAAAGAATAAAAAAGATTGGGATGATTTTATACAGCTAGTTTTGTTTGCCCATAGAACGTCAATTCTAGAAGCCATTGGCGATTCTCCTTTTTACGTATTGTATGGCCGCGAGCCCCGTTTGCCTGTGGACGTCAAGTATTTACCACCAGTCGATGACGACATTACTACTTCAGTGTTTGAACATCGTAAACGAATTGTTGAAAACATTGAATTAGCACAAAATTTGGCTAGAGAAAATTTGCAGCATGCTCAGCAGAAAATGAAGGATTATTATGACCAGAATACTAAAGAAGCAGTATTCGAACTTGCTCAACGTGTCTGGGTTTAAACACCTCGAACTAAAAAGGGTTTATCATGGAAACTTTTACACAATTGGTTTGGACCATACAGAATAGTAGAGCAATATTCTCCCATTCATTTTCGTTTGCGCACTGATACTAATAAGAAAGTTACCTTTGCCGTGCATGTGAATCGATTGAAGCCATTTATCGATCCATCTTTATGACCAATTAAACCCCCACTAGTGGACGACCCTAATGAGCCTTGTCTGGATGAGTCTGATATTCCAGATGACTGTTTTGAGTCAGAGGTTCATCTCGATAAGAATGTTAGTCCTAAGCCACCAGTTTCAGATACTACTAATTCAAGTTCACATTCAGACAATCAGGTCCAGCCTTGTTCGGATTCCTCAGAGAAAGACGACGATAGAATTTTTCAAGCGGAACGGATTCTTAAATCTCGTAAAAAGAAAGGCAAAATGGAATACCTAGTTAAGTGGCATAACTTTCCAAGAAATCAGTCAACTTGGGAACCGGAATGAAATATCTTAGATAAACGACTTATTGATAATTTTAACAACTCAAAGAAATAACTGACTCTCGTATAATCAATTCATTTCCGCACGCGACGTTCAAATTGGATGTGTCACGCAGGTGTTCTAGGTATTTTTCGTGCAATTTGGACCGGGACAGGACACAAATGTGAAAATAACCACGTTAAGAACCTTAAGACCACTCCGACAGCTCTAACTTACGCTATGTCTATTTCACAAAGTATGATGTGGGTGCTCGATGGAAAAATTGTGTACTTGTTCAAAATTACTGATCAGATGAACAGCAAACTAAACTGTTTGTCTCAGGATTTAAAAATGGTTTAAAGTACCTTTAATGACTGGCAGAAACACCTAGAAAAATTTTCCAATTCAGCCGAATCCCGCGAAGGAATGACAATGGAGTTTCTCTCTAAGTATACCACTGAAATTAATTGTGCTTTTGCCGCTTTTCTTACTTTTTGAAATCCAAGATACCTTTGAGTCAGATATCCCATCTACATGAAAAATCATTAGTAGGCTATTCCAACTAACCTAAGTTTATGTCTTCCCACTTGTCTGCCAAACTTTCTACTGATCATTCATTGAGGTTGACTATAACAGCATTAGAACAAGGTTTGTCTGTTCTGGCTAGCTCAATGGTCGATGTCGAACACAGCGGTCAGGATTTGACTGTCGATATTTTACTGTTAGCACCAGAGATTACAGATAAAAACAGTTTCTGCGTCGTACAACATTTGACTCCACTTAAGTTTAATATTTCAGGAAAATGTTTTTCAGGGCCTGTCCAACACACAAACCTTGCTTTAATTAACTGTCCAAATTCGAGGCAGGTAGTCTCTTTAGACGGATTAGATAGGTGTTTTAGAAGTGAAGTAGGTTTCTTATGCCCTAAGAATGTATTAAAGACAGTTTCTAGCTTGCAATGGTTAGGTTTTGCTTGGAATCCAGACCTGAAACCTCCTTTCCCGTGAAACCTTCAACCTACTTCAAAGTGCGACCATATCCACCCATTGGCTCATCTTGGAGGCAGATATTTTCTCTCCACCACTTCTGGAACTTGAGCTTTGAGTCTCAGTACCTCTTGTTAATTCGCCAAGCAAGTGGTAAAACCCCCACAACACTATTACCATTTGGGTATGTTTGACAAGATCGAGTTCAACTGTTTATCGTGCTTTTATGTCGGGTATTCTGTAATCTTTTTAATATCATATCTATTTGTAATAGGTCGAATTCGATGACCTAGTATGCGAACTGTGTTCCAAGAAGTGCAAAAGCAAGAGTGGGTTAAAGCAAGAGTGGGTTAAAGCGACACAAAACAGCGAAGCACAAAGACCAAAATAGTGCAGATTCGTTCGAAAAGCCAGGGAAAACAGAGCAGTTCACCTTCGAGATTTATTGTGAAATCATCCACACAGCAAAAGCCAAAATAGTTGGATAGAAATTGTATCCAAGTTCGATTAGAGAGGAAATAAATACCTACCAAACAAATCCAGCAAATGGAGGTATAAGTGAAATCAAAAACATGTATGGCCGCTTGGTCAAGTCTGGCAACGCTGAACGATTCTATACTTCCTTCTACTCTGCAGTAGTCTCAAATGCAGTAATTTATTTTGAGGGGTTGTCTAGGGATGCTGCGACATTCCTATCTACCAAAGTGGCAGATTTTATATTGGCTGGCAGCAAGGAGAAAGCCAAAGACTCTAGTATTTGTACTTGTGCACCATTAACTAAACTCTCACCTGAAGAAGAAGCTGGACTACAGTACATAGGAGGATATGTTCTACATAAACTTCATAACAAACTGGAAAATAGTAGAAAACCACTGGAAATTGAGCAAGCAATCTCAATTCTTAAGGCTGGAAAGTCAGATGACCAGGCTGTTTCGGATAGCCAAAGGCTAACTTCATCTTTAAATCGCGGAGGCGTATGGACAATAACAAAGAATACCCAAACAATTTTTGAAAGTGCTGAGCACTATTTTAGGGATATAACTTCAAAGGCTGACATAAGAAAGCTTGATTGTACTGGCATATCAAGATCTACCCATGACAAAGATGTAGTCTCTGCATATCATTTAATTTTGTCTGATGATGAACTTACAGCAGAAAGCACTGTTGCCAAAGATGTACTACATAACATCATTCAACTGTATGCAAGACTTCGCTCCTTTTCTTTCGCAAAGGATATCATACAGAAGCATAAGGTACAAGCAAAGCAGTTGAAATCCAAAGCGCTACGTAAGGAAATAAGCAGCGCTTGTAAAGAATCTGAAAATGACAGGCAGTCCTAGTCCAATATAAATTTTAATGACTTTTCACCATATTGCTAAAATTGTATTGATTGACTCAGAGGATTTTAATGAGCATCAAAAGTTACCTGGCTTATACTTTTCCCAAGAAACATTGTTATTGATGTTATACAAAATTAACATTTTATCATTACATTTAAAAGCTGTTACTGACTGTAAGCATGAAACCCATGTTCCTCATCTCTCTGTAATCAAATAAATCCTTGTCACGGTTTATAATTACTTTCAGCTAATTGAAATGGTAACAAGTATAGTTTAGTTAATATAATAAAGTGAGCACAAAAATCATCCATCAAATATTGTCATTGGACTAAGGGTTATCTCTTGATCTTCTCCTGGTACCATTTGATTTATATTTTACTCGAACACTTACACGTTTCGATATCCTTTGGATCGAAATGCTTCTCACATGTAAATACATTTCCTTTATCGATTTGACTTTGGAAATCTTTGCCGATAATTCTTGTTTTGGTCAGCTGATTCAGCCACTCTTTGCGCCTTTTTTCATACTCGGCATTTCACAGCGAGGGCAACTTAAATATGCCGATTCCTTTCATTCTACGACATGTGCCGCAACCAAACACGGCATAGTTGTCGCCAGGCATTGTAATTTCGAGTTTAGATACTTAAATAAACTGTCCCGGTGGACAGAACTACATCATGACGCTTTAGAAACAGATCAAACCATGTACGCACGTCTTCTAGCTCCCCGCCATCTTGAATGTATGTGCACAGTCACGCTTGGTTGGCTTCGATAAACTCGAACAATAACCTAGCTCTCTGATGTATGCCGGCCTTCATAACCAATCCCCTCTATTAGCTATGTTTTGAGGAAGCAATGGTGTTTGATACCTGATTAATTCAGCGGAATGTCAATCGGTCGTTTTCTGTTTACCGGCTTCTAACTTCTTAAAGAAGGCTCTGCATATATAGTAGATATTTTTTTCGAAAGCTGCAGTCCATAACCTTTCTATTGAGTATATATAGTTTGTGGTAGTTAGCTGCGAAACAACACGCGCACGATTTTTTTTTCGAAGGACACCCGCATAGGTATTGTGTCAGCTTAACATGACAAAAACATCCCACGAACCAATCAAAAGGTGAGATTCCCATGTGTATTTTGTTTGGAGTTTTCCTTTGAAGTGTCTTTCATTTCGCGCACAATGGCTGCTATTCGAGGACTTACAGAAGTAAATTTAGTAAGCGATCTTGAGAGAAAGCTTGCCTATATCCACATTCCAGGAGACGAAATTGCTCCGGCCCACATCTACAACTGGCTGAAAGTACTTTCAAAAAGTCATGGTTCCTCACCGGAGCTACTCTTGCCTGGGATATTGCCATGCACGAGTACATTCTACCTCGTCATCATGCACTGCAGAGTCACGTGAGAAAGCACTTACCACCATGCTATTCAGTGCATTTTTACCACCGATTAATCGACAGCTCGTTTGAAATCTTTGCTATAAACTACGACTAAAAACCTAACAATTGAGGAAAATGCCAAAGGAAGCCCTACAAATTACTTCTAAGGGCAAAACCAAATCTAAAGATCGACCATTGAGCGTGTCTCTGTGAGGTCCATGACCCACGAGTACCCGTGAGTGTATTTACCCATAAGCCCTTGCGGTAAAAAGAATAAGACGAGAGAATAAAGAAAGCACATGGTTCAATAGTTGCAAAGTTTATTCGGCGACCAAGTAACAAAATTGGTGTTTCTGGCAGGGCTTATCAGCCGACAGAAGGAAAAACGGTCGTCGTTTCATGCGGAAAATTCGAAAAGTCCAGAAGCAATTCGATTACATCGAGCAGCATCGAGCGATGGCCACTCGACCGAGCGAACTGTCTTAATTATCAAATGATGGACGAGGTAAGAGAAAACTAAACAGCTTGTATAACTCCCGAGTAAGTTATCACGATCAAAATTCAAGTAAAGAGATGGCGGAGGAGCTTCAATTGAGAATTCACATGGAACTTTGCAAGGCCACCATAGAGGAGATTAAGCTTGTTGCAAAATATCTAAAAATAAAGGAAGAAAAAGTGAAGGATAAAACGAAAGTCTTACCTATTAATATTATCACAAATGATATTGAGAAAGAATTGATAAGTATAGAGGAAGAAGAGAAAGTGACTTTCCTTCAAGCTATTGTTGAGATGTTTATTGACATTCCACCGCCACTCGAAGATGTTGATGAAGATAAGAGTCAGTTGGAAGATGTTGATGAAGATAAGATGTTGATGAAGATAAGAGTCAGTTGGAAGCCCTGGTAGTCTTATTGAAACCCCAGATGATGATTTTCTGTGCAACGTGAGAACGTCAAAAAGAGACTGTTATTCCCTGTGGTCAAGTAGTCAAGGTGGCATGTAGGGCAAACACCGGTCCCGTAGTCAGTAACATATCAGTGTTGTTTGAGCCTGACGAGTTATCTCAGTAGCCAACAGGACTTGAAGTATATGAAACACTAACAACGGTTAAGAAGGGATCAGTATCTAGGGTCGACATCGAAATTCATAACACGAATAACTACTAACTAACATGAATATGGTTTCAAATATAGCAAACCTGCCCCCACCGTGGCTGAGCACATCACCTCAGTATCCACATTTTGGTACTTTCCAGAGTCTGGATTTTCAGTCATTCCTCCATACCCAGTTTGCTGGTAATCATTGGACCAGTTCAGGAACAGGTCAAAAACACTGCCACAGACTATGCATAAGAACGTTTTGTTATGATGATTATTGTTGTTATCGGACACGTACGACCAAGTGCACATGTTAGCATTAACATATTAGGTATCTTGTGCCATTATTGAAGGTTCAAAGTCTCTAATCAAAGACAGACCTTTGTCCTTAGTTTAAGAGTGATTACTTGACAGTTTGTTTGTGGGATTGCACAACCCACAAATACAAACATGACTTTAGCTTGCAAAAATTTTTACCCAGAGATACCTGTATTGTATGCAGTGTTGTTATGGAAGACTTTTTTGTTGGGGGGGGGGGGGGAGAGTGTGAGGTCCATGACCCATGAGCACCCGTGAGTGTATTTCCCCATAAGCCCTTGAATTAAAAATAAGAAGACGAGAGAATAAAGAAAGCACATGGTTCAATAGTTGCAAAGTTTATTCGGCAACCGAGTAACATCTCAAGGTGAAAAAACAACAGAACAGCACCTAGATGGCTTGGCGCCGAGCCAAAGCACATTAACAACACACATGGGTACATAGAATTGTGTAAAGCCCTCTGAACTCCAACAATTTGGAGAACTCCTTTCTAAAAGTATGCTTGCAATGCAACAATCAATGCAGCAATCCTTCAGTAAAATTACTGATGTGCCGTAAAGAATAACGGAGGAAGGAGAAATCTTTGATGATGACGAAGAAATAAACGTTGAGAAGCGACCAGAAGAAATGGCAGGAGACGTGCCCAAGCCGAAGAGAAGAAAAGAAAAGCTAAGCTTGACTCTGAGGATAACATACCAGCTGAATCGAGCAAAGATAAAGGCACACTACATGACATTGCACAATCTCTAAAACTAGAGGAAAAGTGCTCGCCCAAAGTGGCTGAACAACTTCCAAAAGTCGTAAATGGCATAGTGCAAACACGAATATTAGACGAAGTTCAAGCCGAGAGGCTTAAGGCCTACCAAAGGCCCGTGAATTGCGATAGTCTTGTGACCGTGAAAGTCAACCCGCTAATTTGGGAGAAACTAAGGTCAGAAACAAGATCTGCTGAATGATACAACACTGCAGAAATTTCAAACTCTTATAATTGAGAGTACCATACCGTCAGTACAAGCCATTGAGGCCCTCAACAAAGTACAGGATCAAATCTTTAAAGACATACTAGAAGTACCTGCTCTTATGAAACAGCTATCAGACGGCTTATACTATTTTGCGAAACGAAACGAAACGAAACGAAATTGTACTATTTTGCAAAGCGAAACGAAACGAAATTTTGCAAAATGGCGTTTTTTCGCCTTTATTTAGCAAATATGTCCTCTTCGTCCGAAACAAAATGTTTTCACTAATGAAATGATAAATCTTTCTAAGAGCCTGCTCACCTCTCATTTTATCGACCATAGTAGAATGCGTTTCGCAAAGTAGTAATTTTGACAGAATTACTATTTTGCGAAATGACGTTTTGCGCTTTTATTTAACAAATATGTCCTCCTTGTCCGAAACAAAATGTGTCCACTAATAAAATGATCAATATTTCTAAGAGCCTGGTCAGCTCTCATTTTATTGACTAAAATAGAACTCGTTTCGCAAAGTAGTCATTTTGAAAGAATTACTATTTTGCAAAATGGCATTTTTTCGCCTTTTTTTAGCAAATATGTCCTCTTCGTCCGAAAGAAAATGTTTCTACCAATAAAATGATCAATATTTCTAAGAGCCTAGTCACCTCTCATTTTATTGACCATAGTAGAATTCGTTTCGCAAAGTAGTAATTTTGACAGAATTACTATTTTGCGAAATGGCGTTTTTTCACCTTTATTCAGCAAACATGTCTTCCTCGTCCGAAACAAAATGTTTTCACCAATAAAATGATCAATGTTTCTAAGAGCCTGGTCACCTCTCATTTTATTGACCATAACAGAACTCGTTTCGCAAAGTAGTAATTTTGACAGAATTACTATTTTGTGAAATGGCATTTTTTCGCTTTTATTTAGCAAATATGTCCTCTTCGTCCGAAACAAAATGCGTCCACTAATAAAATGACCAATATTTCTAAGAGCCTGGTCAGCTCTCATTTTATTGACCATAACAGAACTCGTTTCGCAAAGTAGTAATTTTGACAGAATTACTATTTTGCGAAATGGCGTTTTTTCGCTTTTATTTAGCAAATATGTCCTCCTCGTCCGAAACAAAATATGTCCACTAATAAAATGATCAATCTTTCTAAGAGCCTGGTCACCTCTCAATTTATTGACCATAATAGAATTCGTTTCGCAAAGTAGTAATTTTGACAGAATTACTATTTTGCAAAATGGCATTTTTTTCACCTAAATTTAGCAAATATGTCCTCTTTCCCCAAACCAAAATGAAAGACAACTACTTGTTTTTGTTCTCGATTGCTCTTTATTGGTTCAGAGTTTACTGTTTATTGTTGTTATAATTCTGTTTTCTATTCTACTCTGTATTCCTTGTATTTTGTTTTGTTCTATTTGTGGTTGCCGCAACTCGATTTTATAGCTGACCAACAAGCCACATGCGTGACTGGCAATTCCAGCCGAACTCAATTAACGCTCGATGTTTGGTCAAACTGCTAGGAAAATACATTATAAGGTGACCAGAGGTGACCAGGCTCTTAGAAATATTGATCACTTTATTAGTGGAAAAGTTTTGTTTCGGACAAAAAGGAGCTATACTATTTTGCGAAACGAGACAAAACGAAATTTTGCAAAATTGCCTTTTTTCGCCTTTATTTAGCAAATATGCCCTCTAGTCAAAATTACTACTTTGCGAAACGAGTTTCTATTATGGTCAATGAATTGAGAGGTGACCAGGCTCTTAGAAAGATTGATCATTTTATTAGTGGACATAATTTGTTTCGGACGAAGAGGATATATTTGCTAAATAAAGGCGAAAACACGCCATTTCGCAAAATAGTAATTCTGTCAAAATTACTACTTTGCAAAACGAGTTCTATTTTGGTCAATAAAATGAGAGGTGACCAGGCTCTTAGAGATATTGATCATTTTATTAGTGGACACATTTTGTTTCGGACAAGGAGGGCAAATTTGCTAAATAAAAGCGAGAAAACGCCATTTCACAAAATAGTAATTCTTTCAAAATTACTACTTTGCAAAACGAGTTCTGTTATAGTCAATAAAATGAGAGGTGACCAGGCTCTTAGAAATATTGATTATTTTATTGGTGGGAAAAATTTTGTTTCGGACGAAGAGGACATATTTGCTAAATAAAGGCGAAAAAACGCCATTTCGCGAAATAGTAATTCTATCAAAACTACTACTTTGCGAAACATGTTCTGTTATGGTCAATAAAATGAGAGGTGACCAGGCTCTTAGAAACATTGATCATTTTATTGGTGGAAACATTTTGTTTCGGACGAAGAGGACATATTTGCTGAATAAAGGTGAAAAAACGCTAT
>NC_142527.1:20397700-20410200 GCF_964205215.1 Stylophora pistillata | reverse complement strand
ATATTTCTACTAAAATTTGTCAAGTAATATAACTCACAATATGTGAGTTTATTTACTCGGTATTGAGTAAATTAACTAAAAGTTGAGTCTGTCATAAGGAATACAGGGATGAGGGATGATTTTGAGATGGGCTTTACCAGCAAAGGATGCTTTCTGCTGGGATATTTTTGCTATATTTGCTACACATTATGTAACAGTATAAAGTAACACGTGCACTATGACAAGACATAGTACACAAGCAATTGACACAAATTCGAACAATATTAAACAACCTTTACAAATCGATCCATCCCTAAAATGGCCAAAGTACATGAATAAAACACCCATAAATCATTGAAATACCCAATAACTCTTTGATAATTCAGAGAATCTAACTCAAATGTTGAGTTAAATTACTCAATCGCATTATGATATCCAAGTTGGTTTCTGAGTAATTCTACTCAGAAAAAATGGAGCATGAATAGCACCACAACATAGTTGAAACAAAAGTAATTATTCTTTTTAATAATTTTTCTTTATATTTTTGCAGCCATTTTAAGAAACTTTACTTTCTATTCTGCAATATACTATTTATCATGATTTTTTCTGTATTATTTACATGCATCAATATAGCAAAATGTAATCAAAAATATCATTACTGCATAAGATCCAATCTGTATTTCAATGTCACGAAGACTTGGTTGGCATAGCAACCAAATCCCTTAACGAGACCAAGGGGGTAATAATCTAGAAGCTCAGATTGCTTAATATATCTTATTTCGTTCAGTTGCTGAACTTTAAAAGCATTTAAATGACAGACAAATTCAGTAACATTTATTTTAAGGTACTGAAACCAAACTATGTGTCTCTCAACAACCAAAACCTTTTGGATCTTTCCCAAAATTGGAAAGCCATGGTGGTAGTCAATTACAATAACATCGCCCTTTACGTATTTGGTTCCATAAACTTTAACCCAGGATGTGCGTGTCAGTGAACTGTCGCCTTTAGTTTGGGGGTCTGCCTCTTGCAGCTCATCTTCTACTCCTGCTTCTTGAACAGTTGTTACCCTTCCAACAGCTAAAAAGTTATATAAAATATATATATATATTAAAGGAAACTCTCATGATTTAGCCAATGACATTGAACATGGGGTTAAATTAATTTAATGCTTAGGTCATTAATTACTGGGGGAGGGCTGGTAAGTTTAGGGGGCTTTGATTTGGGAAGGGCCAAAAAATTTTGGACCAGCATTTAGGGAGAGGGACAAGGCTTTGATTTGGGGAGGACAAGATTTCTTGGGATGAAGGTTTAGAAATTTTACTGGCCCTCCCCCCCAGTAATTAATGATGGCTCCCTTACCAGGTCCAATTTCCAAAGACACTCTCAAATAGTTGCCTTGTGAACTTTGCATTCGATAAGTCTGAAGGGCTTGATGCCTCATAGCCAAGGAATAGGTGATATTTTTGAAATTGTTGACGTTGTCTACCAGCTTTTTAAAGTAGTTATGTTTGGCCTCGAACCTCATGGCCCAGTTTCTTACTAGGGGACCATTTCTGTAAATGGAAGATTACTAGATATTATTCAAAAACTCATTAATAATTCATAAGCCTTTGGGCCAACTGGATACACCATACATATTACATGCATGGACCTTTATACTCGATAATGTCCCCCTTTAAGTCCATCTTTTAGATGAACCTTTATATAAAAAAAATTACCTTCATTAGTATTCTTTATATAAAGAACACTAAGACAGATGACTTTATCTGAGAGGAAGTATATGTCCATGTTTAGATGAAGACTTAGAGCCTCATCAAGGTCTCATCACACCCTAAAATTCCAGATTGCCATGTATAGAATATTGAGCATGTGGGAGTTTCTTTTAGAGCTACTCGCACATGCCTGTGACGTCAAATATCTATTGAAGTATGAAAGTCCATGTATGGTGGCTCCAGTGGAACCAAAATCTTATAATTATGAGGTCTAAAAACACTCGGCTGCACCTCATGCTTCTAAACCTGATAAGACATTATTGCTCATTCATTAAACATCACATAAAACTATAATACTGCATTATATACCCATGTATAAGCTGCACTGCAAGTTTCAGAAAACTTAAATAATCAGCATGATGAAGTCTGAGTGGGCTAATAATACATATATTGAAAGGGTATGTAAAGTTATGAAAGGTGGATAAAGTGGTAATACCCTTCCCCTAACCCCCAGTAGTACAAAATGTACAATGCTTACAATTTCAATATAAAAAGACATACTTGATAATTTGATTTGGGTAATGCACCATGTAATGCTGCTTTGGGATTGGAAGCCGGTCATTGAGGTTGACATAGTCCTCTAGGTACTCCTCTATGAGAACTCCAAGATATGCAGCCACCTGTGGTGTTGCTTTAGGAGCAAAAACAATTTCTTCAATTTTCAGTAGTCGCAAAAAGTTTTCCCAGTGCTCATCATTTTGTGGAATCAAGTCTCCTATAAGTATAGGAAACATTCTTGCCAGGCACCACATCCGAGCTGCTGGTGAAAGAAAGAAAAAGAATATGAAATTATCATGTACTTTTAGTATACAACAAAGCCTTTTATATATATTTTTTGTATATTTCTTTTTCTTTTTAAAATATAACATAATATATAATAGTAATATGTAACTCAGCCATTGCAAAACATCATTCTCCTAACCTGACTGTGAAATCCTCATTGAATTGTTTGCCAATGACTGCGGCTTTATAGGACTTGGTTTATTGCTAGCATCAGATTGAGGATACCACAATCTTTCTAATCTGTCATTCACAATTTCAAGTGTGAAATAATTTTCCTCTTGAATGTACTTCTGTAACAGAATCTTGACTTCTAGGGGCAGCACTCCCTCAAGTTGGTCATGCATGACATCAAGAACAAGTCCATCAGTAATGTGGAAGTAACGGGACTGGTTGAGAACACTTCTTGTTTTTACCCCATAAGTTGCTTCTAGATTTGCATCATTTTCTACAAGCCGGCAATGTCTGTCATGGATTGCTCTTGTTCTAATTTGAAAATCTGCTTCTGTAAACTAATATCAATGTGACATTCACAATATGAGTTGTATAATAGTATATTCATCTCAAATCCATGAACTTTGAAGTGTAGACTCATATTAACACTATTGACACAGGGTCTGATCAAAAGTCTAAACTTATTTGTAACAAAATTTAGAATGCCGGTAAATAATCTTTTACACTTGACACATTGAATAATGACCAAAAATGCATGCACACTACTACTACTACCTTTGTGTTAGTGTCTTCTCTAGTTGCCATACAAATTCTACAAATCCTTAGACCAGAAAAGCTCTCCTGAAAACCACCAAGAGAATGTGCCCCAAGATTGTCACTTGAATAAGGTCCAATGGAACCACTGAATGTTCTTTCTTGTTCATCTATCCAAAATGTTACACCTCTATCCTAGGAAGAAAACAAATACATATTTTTTAATTAAATTATAAATTAATATTAATGACAATGTGCACTTAATTATTTTTATATGGTTGAACTTACATTTAGGTGACAGTTAAGTGTATGCTACAATATACTTACTGCCTCTAGTTGATGCAGGTCTTGCATGAATGGCTGCAGTATCCTATTCATTCCATACTTTTTTATGAGCGGTACTCGGCACAAAGCAATTAGCTGAATTGAGTTGATAACAGAACGGTATTCTGGACTAAGATTTCCCAGATTGAAGTAAAAGGCTCCTGATGTTCATAAAAAAATCAATTTCAATGGCAATAGTCATAACATGTTGTGCCAAACCAAATGCATACCTCAAACAATGTTTTCCTTTGATATTTTTCAATTCTGCTTTAATTCTGCTGACTGTTTTTACCACCTATTTATGTTTAAGGTATTTGGCTCAACATACTAGGTATGACGTATGAATCAAGGCTGAACCTTCTTTAGTTTGGGTCAACACAAATGTGCTATTGTGCAGCACAACAGAAGCACGTCGTATGAACCAGACCTTACATTTGCACTTATTTTACACTGCACATTTGAGGGAACTTACTCTCATTGCATTTACGCATTCAATATTTTGATATTGAACAGGATTGACATTTAGGATGGTGGATGTTGCATGTCAAACCTCATAAACATTCATAAGTGAATAGGATATCCCCAAAAGATCAGTTTTTAGAGATTTCTCAAAATTTCCCTGCCAGATACTGTTTAAACATGACAAACATGCAATTAATATCTTGTGGATAGTTTGGTTGTAGTTTGTTTTTTCATCATCTGCAAACACACCATCAACAAGCACACACACACACACAAAAACAGGAGATGACTTTTCCTTTGAAACACACATCACAAAAAAACAAAAGATTGTCAGTCAATAAATAATAATGTTCATGATAATTATTAATGCTAACAGCAACCTAACAAAACACGTAATAGTTTACATGCATGTAAATACATGATTGAAAAGCATACCTATTTTATGTTTTTTTGTCTTTGATCCAAGCGGGTTTGTTACTTGAAAATCATCATAGTAACAATGAAGAAGTAGTGCATTACCAGGTTGTCCAAAAAGAGCATGCATTTTGTACTGTTCACCATCACAATAGTCTCTTAGAATTCCATCATTTGAGGAATGACCATTCATAACCTACAAAAGTACCCAAATTATTAAAATGTGCCACAAGTAATTTGTTATTAGAGGGACTGTCATGTAAAATAATGGTATTGATTCAATATTGTCAACTTCAAAATGATATCTAAATTGTCACAAAAACTAAGAGTTTTCCAAATCACCACACCCAAGTTCCTCCATAAAAACATGTAACCCATAAACTGAAGTGTTTCAATATAACTATTAGTGCAGTTTTCGTATGACTGTGAAACGTTCACGGCATGAACACTGTCATGGGAAGGAGTCAGCCAATTAAAAATCTAGAAAACATCACGGTCACTGCAAGACACGCACTCCTCGTCCAATCAAATGCAAGAAACATGGCACGAAACACTGCACGAACACTGTCACTACGCGGACACGGCACTGCTTAGCCAATCACATCGCGCAAAAAGAAAATCCAGCCAATTAAAATCCTACGTTACGACACGACACGTTCATGGCACTGAACTTTTCACAGTCATACGAAAGCTGCTCTATACAGGGACTGCACAGCATCCTAACAAGTGTGTGTGTGGGGGGGGGAAGGGGGGGCGCTAACATCAGAAAATGCAAACCTAACCCTACCCATCTCTGCAGTTCCTGTTATATTCCCTGTTCTACATACATCAAATAGGATGCTTACCTCACATAAAACATCTGCCTGATTGAGCAAAGATTGTAGGGTTTTCAGTATCGAGATGTAATGAAATGTTTCCTTGACCAGGCAGAGTTTTTGCTTGCCTTGCAGATAGCGATATTCAGCATATTGATTGAGGATGACTTCCTGTGGCTCCTATATATATTAAAACTCATATCAGCATAATAATCAATATATTTATATTATTTTGGTAATGCATGTGTTTATAAGAAGGCTAATTAAGATGACTTTAAAGCAAGTTAACACAAGTGATAAAATACATTAATTTGTCCCATATCTTCTAATCACATCTATTAAAGCCTGGACATAAGCTAAGGACTTACCACAAAGTTAAAATTCTCAACAAAGTACTTCATCTGTTGGTATTCATTCTGCAAACGTTGTTTTGCTTGGGAGAAGATACTTGGCTCATCAAGTACTCCAGATAGGCCCTCAACATCAGCAATTTCTATTCCACTGCTTTGAAGGCATGCCACCACTTTGTTTTTCATTTCCACTAAACTACTGTCCACTAGGTCTCCTGTATTGTCAAGAATAGCATTGACTGTCTGTTGGCTTAGTTGATTTTCTTCTTTGGTTTTTAAAATAAACAGTGCCAAGAATCTTGTCACATCGTCGACGTAGTTTGTGTCTTCATTTGAATCGTTGTCTTCTCCATCTTCTTCATCAGAGTTTTCATCTTCTACGTCTTCATCGCCTTGCTCACTTACGTTCGCAAAATTTAACAGTGCATTCTTCTTCTCTTCTCTCTGGATATGGGATTTGAACGAATTGAATTTTCGAAATGACTGGCCGCATTGTCTGCATGTGATGCTAAAGTTTGGTTCATGACTGTGAATAAATTTGATATGATGTAATAACTTTTTGAAGCTTCTACCAAGAAAACTAGTACAGTATGGACAACTATGCATTTGGATATACGGAAAACCTTCGATAAACAACGACGCGCTGATGAAGGAGAACACAGAAAGACCCTAATTCAATGGCTCTTAAACGAATGTCTGGGTGCTGACCAGTAGAAACGCAGGCTCTGGGAACGAGATTGGAATGGTAGTAGGACAAAGTTTGAGACAAATCAACTCTTTTCTTATAAAAATATTTATAATATATTTCATTACAACGTAGATATTATTTTAGCCGTCTTTATTTAGGATATATTGTATGAATGAATATTTTCCAATTTGAGTTTCCTGTTGTTTTGGCGCTAAAATTTAACCTCGATGTGATGAACATGACCATGTGATAGTGGCTACCAATCAAAAAAAAGGGCGCGAATGTACGAGATAAAACTCTTGTTCTCCATGAATGCTTTCTCCCACGTAGTCCAACTCTTTGCATTGCAATAGTCAAGTGAGCTCTTTAGCGTTTTCAAAAAGATGGCAAGTTTCCCGAAGTCTGTGGACGAGGTTAAGCAGTGGATGATACAAAATGGGTTTTCGTCCCACGCTTCTACCTTTGAAGGTAAGCTATAACTAGAGAATTTGTACAATATTAGGTTAACCTGAATTTCAAGTTTATTCGTACAAAGCTCATTTGTTGTCCTTCAGTACATGCTTAGATCTGAATTTTAGGTAGAGATATAATACGACGATAAATCATGTATTATTTTAGTTTATTTTTGTGAGGATTTCTTTATTTTCCAAGGTTATTTTCCTTGAACTTCGCGCTATCCGTACCATGTACGACCATGTACACACTCTGGTAGGATCTAGAGAGCATTACCCGTTGTATTGCAAATCGGTGCCATTTTGAATAAAAAAAAATAATTCATAAGGAATCCAGATGAACAGTAAAACCAAAAATCAAACTCAGGTTTTGGTGATTAAATATTACGAGGAGATTTGGTTGATCTCTTTCCAATGCAAAGATTCTTGGTTTTGTTCCAATGCAAAGATTCTTGGTTTTGGCGGGAACTTCGGTACCATTCATGCTATGCCGTGCTAAGCACACATAGATAGGTCTTGCCTAATACCTAAGTACAAAACTATCAAGCTTTACCCCACATTCTTTCATATTGATTCCAATTGCTCTCTTTTCTTTCATAAGAGAACGAAATCGATGGCGAAGCAATGCAATGCTTAACGGAGAATGCGTTAGTGCAACTGATACCTGTGGTCGGCCCTAGAATGAAGTTTATCAAGCAACTTGAATCTTTGAAAAAAACCTCCAGGCCCGAGAGTATTGATTTAGTTGAAGAGGGTACCCCAATTGCCAATGAAGAAATGGAAGTACAAGACAGAATTCCAGCTGATACAGAAGTAAAAGCAAGGTTTGAATCTTAAGTTATGGTATAATATTGTGCTACATTATAATACTGGATCATTATTTCTATGACTTGCTTCAACAACCTTGATAACTTTGTTTTTATAACTATTTTTGCAAAACAATAGTTTAAAAAAATAAAAGGTGCGGTCGGTTTATAGCCTTAGATCTTACAATCAGTGCTGAGCCTCTGCTTTTGTGTAAGGTAGTTTAACTGCCTTTTACCATTACTTTACTCAATTGAGTATACATTCGCTTGTAAGTAGAGACTGTTTTGTAAGATACATAAGGACAGTATAAATTTGTTTTGTGCCAACATGGTTGCTGTGTAAGGTGTTTTGTAAGCACCTTTTACCAGTATCTCTTTTGAGTGCTATATTTAATAGCGCTCATCAAAGAGGACAGAAATGAATTTATACTTATTAAAATTTCAGAAAAAGGAAAAGAACTCATTCCTTGACGGCTAAGAGAAGACAAAGGCTTGCTCGCAACAAAAGGAAAAGGGAAGAAAGACAAAAGTCAAAAACGGGACTTGAATTGCTGATGAGTGATCTAAAACAGAAAAATCAGAATCTGCATGAAGCAATAGGAGTAGAAAAGAAAACGAAAGAAAAGTACTTCGAGATGTGGAGAGCTTCAGAAAGGAAAAAGAGAAACTAAAAACAACTAAATGTGTATTCCAGGGATGTGCAAGGAATAATATGAAAAATAATACTTCTAGGGAGCTTTTGCAAATCCAACCAACAATGCTAGAAGATCTTGGACCAGATGATAACCTAAGTAGTGGCAGATTTGGAACTGTGTGCTTAAAAAAATTTAGATCCACACCAGTTGCAGTCAAGTATTTAGAGTCATCTAGTGTTAAGGAAGTTCAAAGGGAAGCTTCATTTTTGGACAAATGTTGTCACATAAATCTCCCCATTATATTTGGGGTAAACACAATGCAGAAGCCTTATTTCATAGTCGCAGAATTTTATGGTAATGGATCGTTTAAGGCCTTGACACTAAGAGAACTTTTACATAAGGATGAAGAACATATTAAATCTTATGTAAATGGTCCAGAGTATTGGCTTCATTTAAGTTTCCAGATTACTGATAGTATTTGCTATTTACATACTATGGGAGTGCTCCACAATGATATAAAAACTGACAACATTGTTGTTTCTGTATCACCTGTAAATGTTATCACACCTATCTTAATAGATTTTAGTAAGGCCACACTGATAAGTGAAGGGAAGATTAAAGTTCTTACTGCTGCGGAGAAGGATCGCTACCGCAAAGAGCACATGCAAATTGCTCCTGAACTCATTGAGGGAACTCATCCCCAATCTGTTAAGAGTGACATATATTCTCTGGGAATTGTTTTTGCCAGTATATATAAATTTACTAAATACAAACCCATAAAAGAATTAGCAAAAAAAAGTTTAATGCCCTTTCAAACCAGATGTACATCATCAGAGATTTTAGCAATTCTAATGGATCTTATGAAAGTCTGATTTACTTTTTTAGATGACTTCAATCTGATTTGTTTGAATTTGTTTCCATCTTACTTGGAGTAATGTTTTATGCCATTATACATATCAGCCATTGATAAGGTGTTCAGGTGTCATTGAAATGATATAATTGTTTTGCTTCAAGATGTCATGTTTGTTAAATAAAAAGTCTATTTTGATCCATTCCTTTCTGTCTTTAGGGACATCCATTATCTACAGCTATATTTTACTATTCATACAGAAAGAGGCTGGAATTTGATAACAAAGTTAGCAGTCCCTGCCCTGATGACAATATAGTGCTAAATGCAAAAATGCTTTGGCCAAGAGTGTTAACACTTCCAACCAGTTTCCGACTGGATGTTACTAGAACACTGGCAAGCAAGGAGAAGCAGAACATCAATAAGAAGTTTAGAAGAGAGTTCATAGGCTCAATATACGATCATTTTGCCCGCTACACTTTGTAAGTATACTTGTTTGATATATGTTTACCACTTTTTGATTGATGAAAAGCCATCAGGAATACATTTTATTGTGGTGTAGGGAAATGCTAAAATTGGCTTATTGTATTTTCATCAATGAGATCTTATGTTGAAGAAGAAGGTACTGGTATTAGGTTACTAATTATTGTACATTTCATTTTATTTTTTGGTTTGTGAATTGTAGGTATCCCACCAAACATCAACTCACATCTATTTGTGAACTAATAGTCCAGAAGTATCCCTTCCTGAAAGATACCTCAATTGGTACTGGATATGTAAGTACCGAATAAGTACTCTAAGGTTTTGAAACAAATGATATGTTGATATCTGATGCTGTTATATGAAAACATGAAAAAGTTTGCTACATATCCCTCAAAAAAGTTTTCATATCGAGGCCTTAAAGGTTGATCATGTTCACTAGTAAAAAATGCAAACCATATGTGACCTTGCATTTTAGCTTATTACATGTTTTTTCATGACCTATCCAGAGTTTTCCAAATTGCTGACTGATTCAATGATCTAATAAAAAGGTAATTTGAACATTGACTCCCACAGTCAGAGAATTTGGCATTTTTTTCAAGGTCGGGGAATTTTGATTTTGGTCAGGGAAATTTGCAATTTATCAAAATAGGGAATTTTTCTTTCATCTTTGCAACATCTTCTTGGTGATTATGTTTCCAAATGAAATTTCCCAAATATTCGTGGTGTCCTTCATAACAATGACTAACTAGAAGTGTGCCATTGGGTGATGGAAAAATTGGTTTTGGTTTTGGTCAGGGAATTTAACTTTTTCATAAGAGTGGGAACCCTGTTGAATTATGGCATGAAAATAATACTACAGCTACTAGAATGCTGGCACATAGTTTTTTTTATTTTGATTTATTACTCCTTGAGTAGCTTTTGCGAATACTAGGAGATCAAAAAAGGAGATACAAAAGAGATTCAAAATCTGAAAAAGAAAAAATATATGTGCAGAGGATTCTAGTACTGAAATGTCATATAAATGCAAATCATCTATTACATCAGAGATAATTGATTTGAATACTATTTCCAGGATTCCTGGTACGCTAGTCTATACGAAAAGTTCCGTAATGAGAGAAAGTCTATTAAAGATGACCCGGAAGTAATCCTCAGGAAAAGAAAGCCCAAAGAGAGCTCCAAAGAGTGTGTGAAAGCTAAGCTTCGCAGAGGAGCCATAAACTGGGAGCCACCCTTTCCAGAGGGTGAGGATGAGGTGTCTCTACAACGACATAAAGATTTTATGAAGAGTGAATTTGAAAAAAGGTCTCCAGATTGGGCAAAGATAAGCAAACGAATGTCACTGACTTTCCCCAGCAGACGGAGACTAATGAATGACAATATGAGCATCAAGGAAATAAAAGAACACTACCCTACTCTATTTAAGTTTGAACAGGTATGTTAAGCTATATATTGTTGTCCTTGTGAACTATGAGTATGAGCAATCTAATTGTGTTTTCTCTGTGTCTTTCAACAAGAAAGTTGTGTAGAAGAAGGATGAGTTTAATAAAACTACCCCCACATTAGGGTGATTGGCAGTCTGGTTGTTCTGTCAGGTCAGCACAATTTGCTGCCTTGAGTAACTGGGCAATTCTGGGTGTGTTGGGTGATATGCAGACATCCTATGCTTGCAAGATGTGAATGTCCTCTCTTACTTCATATGTTAACAGAAATATAGGAATTATTATTGATGCTATTCAAACCTTTGTTCCTTAGATACTGGCTGAATTTGAAAGAATTTTGGGTCTAAATTCAAGTGTGGTGGATTCATTCAGGTCTAATTTTCAGCAAGTCACTGACCCGATTGTAAAACTAGGAAAGACAAAAAATAAGAGTAAATCAAAAGAAGAAATCCAAACGTTCCTGCACCTCCTGGAGGATGATGATGATGACATGAACGAAGATGAATCAGAACCAACAATTGGTAAGAAATATAAAAGAAAACAATATCTTATCATGCGAGCTCGTGCCTTTCCCGTGTATAGACCTAATCAGAATCAAATGCAAATTGCCCATTTCAGACAATGTGATGTTTACAATATCGTCTCTGGAGAATAGTTTCTTTGTTTTTCTGATATTAATTCGTCCATTCATGTGAACATGTAAAGATTCTAGATACAATTCTACAGAGAACAACATGTAAACATCACATGGTCTGAAATGGGCAATTTGTATAGTCAAGTAGGTCTATTACAACCCATTTTCAAGTGCAGCAACAGCACATGCTCGAAAGGTCTGTCCTTTCAAACGTTTTAATATTTTTTTCAAATTTTTGGGTATCTGATGTCTTCATATCATATTATAAACAATTTACTACACTGCTAGTTTGTGTGTTACCCTGGACAATCTTACTCCTGAGCTGTATTTTTTCTTGCACCGGATGGCTTAAAAAAATACCGTCGCTTTACTAAAATTTATTCAGTGTTAACACAGTGCAGTGCAGTAAACCTCTATATTACTTTGGATCACAAATATTAAAGGGCATCATACAATTAAGTAAAAAACAGTGCAAAGATTAAAACTAAGCCAGTTTTGATGAACCTGGTCCAGTGTAAATACCCTAATTGTAGTGAAATCAATCTAAATCTTTCAATTATTTCTAGAGGAACAAGCTGAAGTGGCCATGGCAGTACTGCCATACCTTCTTCTGCCAAAGTCTGGCCTTATTTCAACAGATGACTTTGTCCATTTCGTATTTGTAAGTATCATCAAATTATATTTATTTCTGAAAGAATAGTTAAAATTAATGGTTCTAGCATCTCTATTTGATTGACAAGATTACATTATTTTAGGATTTGGGTGCCACTCAATTCCAACAATTTCATTATTGAACATATCGGTACATACAGCTTGTTAAGGTGACTGGCTACTTTTGGAAATAATGTTAAACTTTTTTTGAAACTACAATTTTCCGAAGTAAAATTTAATGCTTTATTTCAAATCTGAAAA
>NC_142527.1:20360200-20392700 GCF_964205215.1 Stylophora pistillata | reverse complement strand
CAAAATGGCGGATGATATGTGGCGACACTATTTCCCAACTTATCATCCACCATTTTGGTCGTATTCGTTCACTCTATTCCTATTGCGATTTTGCTTGATAATTTATTTATCAATGCCACCAAAGGCTCGTTCTGGTTACACAAAAAAGCGTAAATATCGTGGAAACCAGTACTCTACTGAATCGAAGCGTTCGAAGAAGGAAAAAACGAGTGTCAGCACCAAAGGTCTTG
Organism: Stylophora pistillata; assembly: GCF_964205215.1. Classification (NCBI taxonomy): domain Eukaryota; kingdom Metazoa; phylum Cnidaria; class Anthozoa; order Scleractinia; family Pocilloporidae; genus Stylophora; species Stylophora pistillata. The sequence continues at coordinate 20,392,470 of NC_142527.1, read as the reverse complement.
GGAAAGAATGTTCAGCTTCTGCCCGCAAGATTCCAGCAGGTCTGACCACCGCATCTTCTGAGGGTATCAAGGAGTGTAAGGAGTCAATCATAAGTGGATTTCGGTTTGTAGATATGAGAATTTTGTCTTCTGTGATGGAATGTATGCCATGCAAAGAATGCTTTGTTTGTGATTTAATTTTACAAGAGCAAGCTATGAAACGCAAAGGTTGTGCCTCGAATCTTCGTTTGCTTTGCTGCTCGTGTGGTTGGTCTATGGAATTCTTTACTTCAGCTCAAATAGGCCGTTTCTTTGAAGTAAACAGAAGATTTGTGTATGCTTCAAGATCTGTTGGTTGTGGACGTGCGGCAGGTGAGAGGTTTTGTGGACTTATGAACATGCCGCCACCTCCTAGACCTACACCATATGCTCGCCATAATAAAGAAATACTCCGAGCAGTAAAGAAGATCTCACTGGAGACAATGCGTGATACTGCAAGAGAGATTCACGATATCAAGCCAGGTTCAGATGAGGGCATAGCAAGATGTGGAGTGTCTGTTGATGGAACATGGCAGAGAAGAGGCTTTTCTTCTTTAAATGGCTGTGTGAGTGCTATTAGCATGGATACAGGGAAAGTGGTAGATGTTGAGCCCCTAAGCAAAGTTTGTATCAAGTGCAGGGAGCATGAAAATGATCCTGACACCCCAGAAACTACTGCATGGAGAGCAGACCACAGAGCCTCTTGCAAGGCAAACTTTAAGGGTTCAGCACCAGCTATGGAACCAGAAGGCGCCCTTGGAATGTTTCAAAGGTCAGTAGATCTGCATAAGCTGCAGTATGATGAATATTATGGCGATGGTGACAGCAAAAGTTACTCATTAGTCAAAGATGTATACCAAGTCTATGATATTGAAGTTCAAAAGAAGGAATGTGTTGGCCATGTTCAAAAACGACTGGGAACAGCTTTACGAAAGTTAAAGAAGGAAAAGAAAGGGATGGGTGGGAAAGGCAGGCTGACAGATGCCATGATTGACAGACTGCAAAATTACTATGGAATTGCCATTCGAAGCAACTCAGGTGATCTTGCTGCCATGAAGAAGGCAATTTATGCCAGCTTGTTTCACTGTGCTTCTTCTGCAGACAGTAATTACCATGGGCATTGCCCTGAGGGTCCTGAAAGCTGGTGTGGTTTTCAGCGGGACAAGGTCAATAGGACAAACACTTTCAAACATGGAACTGGCCTACCTTTAGATGTCAGAGAGGAAATCAAACCCATTTATAAAAGGTTGAGTGAGGACAGCCTTCTCAGCAAATGTCTTGATGGCAAGACTCAAAACCAGAATGAGTCACTCAATGGTATGGTTTGGGAGCGTGTGCCAAAGGGGGTGTTTGTTGGTTCTGAAGTACTGCAGCTGGGGGTTTATGATGCTGTCGCTCACTTTAATATTGGTTCAAGAGCAGCTATTAAAGTGTTTGAGAGTCTTGGAATTCCCCCAGGTGAATTCTGTATAAATGAATGCCAGCAGTTGGACAAGATTCGTGTTTTGAAAGCTGAATACAAGTTCCAAGAGAAGAACAAGACAAGGAGGAGGCTACTCAGGGGAAAAAGAAAGAAAAAAAATGACAAATCCCAGGAAAAGGAGGGTGACATATATGCACCTGGTGCATTTTAATGAGAACATCAAAGAGCTTAGCTTAAACTTTCCAAAAGGCACCAGTTGCTTTAGTGATTATTTTGATTGATCAACTTGAATCTTTAAACTTGATTTTCTCAGTTTTGCAATTTTGAGAGAGTGCCCGTCACGGCAAAAAGGATTTCTTGAAAAGTATTAAACCAAAAGGGATGAAATTTTCAGGGAGGTTTGCTTGAGTATAGTTCTGTGTTGTGAACCTAAAATTATTAGTGATTTTTAGTTACATGGTTGTTGACAGATGAATCCATGGTGATAATACAAACAAAAATGTTGTAATCAAGGAACAGTTGCAATTTTATAATAGCTTGGCATAAAAAATATGGGTTTTCTGAGGTTCATGACATAAAGCCATCTTTCTACTTAGTTTTGATACCAATTTCAGGTGAATAGGACCGCTAGTTCTTGAGATATCCTTTTTACAAGAACACCATTATTTTCACAGTTGGGGGTCCAAAACTTGGTTACCATGGCAACGACATGTCTATCAAAATTCTTAAAAGTATCAGTTTGAGGTGATCTCTCCAATGGTACTTAAATAACTTAGGTAAAGCATAAACTGAATTTTTTTAAAATTTGAGTGGAAGACCACCTTAAGGTCAACCAGCTTCAATTTGGGTGTTCTGAATACCGTGAAAATAACAGCAGAGTCAGCCTGAAAATTTGAAAAGTCTTCTTAAGAAATAATAATTAGAATTAAATGGAGTACGATAGCCTTTTGAGGTTCTCTGCCAACAACAGGCCTAATTTTTGGATGTCAAGCAACAATTCCCCACTTTTTCGATAACATTCTTTGAACTTACAGTACCGTATATGCTGATTTTTCAGTTAGCACCTATGAGAACAAAATCAGGCTGAACTCTAAAAATGGGTGTTCTGTTATGCAGGGTCTTGTGGTATCCAATGTAACTTACAACGTTCTTGTTGTTTATATATTTTTAAACCTTTGTTACACAACAATGCACTGTAAAGACTGACAACTTTTCTGTCCAAACAGTACAATTTGTTCTTTGTCGTTTATATTATAGGGCAAAATTGCATGTTTCCTATTCTCTGTGACAACGCTTTAATACTTTAAGGTATGCAGGTTGTACTTGTTGCCAGAATGTGGGAATCACAATATGTTATTTGTTGGGTTACACAATATCGTGGCTGTAACGGTATCGGTGTTTCCGTTCTATTTACTTCCGGTCCTCGTTCACGTCATAACTACCATGGCAACAAAACTTTAGAGCCCATGCTTTCCGGTTGTTACGTTTTGTCAGACATCAATTAAACAAAGAACTGTTTTACTTCACCTGTGTGTGTGTCTGTTCTTCCAATAAACAACGCTACAATGGCAACAACAACAAAAATGAGAAACATCTTTCGAGAAAAGAAGTTGCATGCATGAAAACGTCAATGGCATAGTTTGCACTTTCACGCAAGGGATCAACTTGCTGACACAACTCTTGAAAAGTTTGTGGTGCCAGAGGGTTTGGTGTATCAGGAACTGTAACAACATTAGGAGTTTCATTACTACCAGGAACAGGTCCATCCCGATCAATGCCATATGCTTCAAATTCTTCCTGCCAAGTTGTAACAATACATTGTCATTGATGGTTAATCTATGAGATTACTGCTGTGTTTATTTCGTACTACTAGCTAATATACTGGAAACAAAACACGCATCATAGTCTTCATTGATATTAAGCTGGGCTCAAGTTTTATTTTTGAGCAAGCACAGTAGAACCCGAAACTAAGAAATCAGAGCAGAAAATCCAGTTTCTAGAGCTAAGTGAGCTTCATCCTGGGAATGGCTGAGAAGATTGCTAGCTATTGCATGCAAAACTTGTCGCATTTGATTTCTTGTCAACCAGACACGTTGGCATAATAGCGGCAAAATTTTTCCACTCGTGCGGACTCATAAATGTCAGTGGTGTTCATCTAAAAAGGTAGGCGGGCTCATGTAGCGCTGCGGTCGCCCTACTGAAATCAGTAAAAACAAAGGTAATCTTTCGGTAAAATGCCGAGGGAAAGTTGTGATCTTGACTTAGATTTACGGGCTTCTGACGGTTCAGAACGTGGCAAATCATTCTGGAATGTCTCACAAGTGGAAATGAAGTTTTCTGTGGAAAGACAGTGGATAAAAGCTGTCCGCAAAGCAAAGAGAAAACCAAATTATGGTATGTTAAATATGGATTCGCAATTAGAGGAAGTCGTGGGAAACAAGCTTGAGTTGGTCGGCCCTATGATCGATTCATACCAAGAGGAAATAGGGAAGGCGGTAAAATCCATGCTATCGCGGTCTAAAGCAACTGGACTAGTGAATCCAGTTAATTTGTTTGTCCCTTGGTCAGTGTTTAGACACATCCTTGTTCTGGTTTGAGGATATTCGGGAGATGTGGACACAAAGGCAGATGGTTCAAAACATGTGCTGACGTTAACTAAAATGAATTCTGTTAGGAAGTTATTCTCACCAAGTCGTTTCTCAGGAGAAACTTTCTTTGCACAAAGGCACTTCAAAAAGGTTCCATCCAAAGCTGGTGGCAAGACTAAGTCTGTGTACAGTGGAAGGTCTACAATTGTTGTGAGAGAGTCAACCCCAGTTTGCCTGAACTATGCTATGAAGACACAACGTGTCACAGTGACATTTTATATCCAAAGATACACAGCTGAACACTTTGTATTGGATTCAAGCCTTCAAGCACTAATGAATGGCTGAACTGTAAGCTAGATTGCTTTATTTTATAGTCTACCAAGAACTATACCTCAAACTGTAAACATGACTTAAGCAGTGGCCTAGCATGAAATTGAAGCTGGTCCATTTCATTCAATGTTCCCATTTACAACAAAACTTCTACAAAAATAGAATAGATAATCCAGCAAATGATATTTATCACAGAAGACAGTATCTGACTTCATAATAGCATGAGCCTTTCATAATAATTTTCAGATGTCACAAGTAGTCTAAATCCTTAATTTCTCAAGTTTTCACAAAATTACTTATTTATTATAAGACTGAGGAAGTTACAAAAGTGCGTTCAGTAGTTTGCTCTGCAATGTAAATTAAAAATTGACAATAAATTGCTTTTTATCAGTCAATCACAATGAACTAATTTTCTCAGTCATGTAATAAGCAAGTTTACATGCATGTACGTTACATATTTCCTGCTCACAAAAAAATATTTACAAAATAAAAGGATCTAGAAGATCTTGAAAATTAGTAAAGAGGATGCTCTGGAACACACAGCTTTAATTACAGAGAAACATTCCTAAAACAAATGAATTGATATTCTCTTATAAAAAATGTTTATATTTATTTATTTAGCTTCGCCAACCGGCAGGGACACCGCAACAGCTTGTGCCGATTACTGCTGGCCCAATAAACTCACCCATCCCACCCCAGGGGAGGACATACATCACACAGTAATCTTGTGTGTGGGAAATTAATGTCTCCTACCCCAACCCTGCAGGAGACGGGACATCCATTTATTCGTCCCTATCTGAGAAGACTAGAATATCTAACCATTTCTTGATGTTATAGAAAGGTAGCAAATTCTTCCCAATTATTTTAAGACCCTGAGTGTTGTTCCGGCCGGGGCTCGAACCCTCGACCTCCTGCACAACAGTCCAGCGCTCTATCCATTGATATAATATTCATATACCAGTATATGAATATTATAGTTAGCAACCTCCAGCAATTTTCATTTCCAGTCTCTTGATCAAAATGTCTTTTGTACCAACTGTACTGACATTCAGTTTCCTCAGTTCACTTTTAAGTTCTGCAACAGTCATGTTTTTAGGGTTCTTGTTGGTACTTGTCATTTGCTCATGCGCTGAAACATGTACTTCCAACATGCTTTCATCGGCAAAACGCTCACCACAGAGTGTGCAAGACTGGGGTTTAAAGAGTGTTAGTTCAGTTTTCGGAGAGCTTTTGGCTTTGTGCAGACTTAACAATTTCATCACACTCAAGGCAAGTTTCACAGTAGTCTGATTCTTCATCTCTATCCCTCCCACAGTTACAAACTCTAACTGATTGACAATGAGGAGGCACACGAGATTGAAAGTGTGACTTGTAGGTGTTTGGCATCGGTTGATGTTCAGGGAGGTAAAAGCTTCGTACATAGTTGGCTCTCATTACTTGCCACCATTTACCGGAGGTGTCCTGACTCGTGGATCTGTTGCTTAATGCAAGGTCATTCTTAACTCAAGAATGCTTCGCTTCCTTTGCTTGCTGGGAAATTATTCCATACCCAACCTTGAAACTCTTAAAGAGCTTGAAGGCATGGTAGGGAATTGCATAGGCAACTGTCCAAACAGTGACATTAACATGACTTGGAAAAAACAGGCACATCAAATTGAAATAGAGCTTACAATGTTCATTAAGCTCTTGTAAAATCTGCTGGTGTTGTTGAGACCTTGTTAAAAATAGAACATGAATGCCGGAGAAATAGCACTATTCTACCAAGTGCCAAACGTACAACACGCAGTGACAGTGACTCATCTGTGGAGTACAAACTATCAATTAAGCGGTATGCATATCTTGAAAGTGCAATGGCTTGAGCTCCAATAAGCCTTGTTGGAATTTTGTTGTGCCTCTTTTTCTCATCTTCATAGTGCTCCTTGATAAAAGGCACCAGATAGGATAATCCACAACCCAATGATGGCTGCTCATTGATTGTTACCTTACCCTGTGCATCTGCAGGCCTTGTTGTGGGATTGCCTAGCACTCTAATAAAGACATCAAACATACCTCTTTTGTCAAATTCCAAGTAAATGACTGATAAGATTTGCTGCCAAGCATTGATCTCACAGTGGAGTGGTTCTGGTCTTTGCCTGTCAGCAAACTCTCCAATGCGAGGAGAGCCAAGTTGCCTGATACCATTTTCTGCCATGTATGCCAGCATCCGTTCATGTTTACTCTTTTGTGGAAGAGTGCTTTCAACAGTTGACATAAATTTGGCAACTTTCTTTGCATGCTCTGATCGATCAGCAATGCTGTAAGGTTTCCAAGTATCAGATGGCAAGTATCCAATTGAGCCTCCCATTGTACACAATGATCCCTTGTGTACATTTGCATATGGAGATGGGTAAGTTGAGGCTTGGTTGAGCTCATTATTGGCCCAACTCTGCCAGCACATATAGGCGCTTGGCTGGAACTCTACTGCGCACTGTTTACCACACACAGTGCTAATGTTTCCCTCCAGCAGAGCCATCTCATCTGTGTGCTGCTTCCAAAGATTTTCTAATGCCTCATGTTTCTCTCCTAGGCTTACACAGTGCAAGAGGTATTGGAAGTCAGAACTTCGCACTCTGTCGCCCAGGTTCCACATTCTCAAACTCCCTATTGACATTGTCAATTGGCTGCTTTCAGGGGCACCATCATCTGAGAACTGGAAGATGAAATGGTTTTCCATTTCATTGAACCAAACAAGCTTCTTCATCAGATGTGGTACTCGCAGGTGTAAATCAATAATCATGAACACAAGTCCAGTGACTGTTCTTGACACTCCAGGAGCATTTGGGATTTGATTAGCTGCACCAATGTTTAACTGCTTAACAAACTTGTCCACAGCAGCATTAGAAATGGGTTGTGGAACTCTCAAATCTACCCCCACACACTTGACATTTCTTGGAACCCATACATCTGACTCCGCATTAAAATATGAAGTCTGGGTTTTGCACACTACGTTGAATTTCCTTCGGGAAAGAAAGTTCTGATATTTAGTTGCTATGGCTTGCTTTAAAGCTTCAGGAGATGCTTGGTGCTCTTTCATTGCCTTTTCAAACACTTCTTGGATATACTTTCCTCTTTTATAGCCAGTAATAAATTCACCAACCAGTTCTTTAGGAGCATTAGCAACAATATAGTCCCATGCTCCATAAAATGAAACTGAACTTCCACCATGGATAAACTTTAAGGCTTTTTCTGTCTCTTTCCGTCTGCGATGCCTTGTAGTTGGTTTAGTAGCTGCTGATGTACTATTTTGCCCCCGTTTTGACTTAGAAAATTGCTTAAAATCCAAACCAAGGGATGAAATCATGGATTTCAGCAGTTCATTCTGCTGGGTAAAAGCAGACAACTCCTTCTTTGTTGATTCAGCCAGTGCTTTCATTTTTTCAAAACCAGCATGTAGACTACACAACTCGTTCTCTGTGAAAAAGTACACAGATGATTTTAGTTTAAAGGAAAGTATAAATATAGAGGCTCCACCCCGTTCACGTTCACGCACCGATTAACGAATGGACGTGAAGGCTAAGTATTCATGTTGATGTAGAGTTGTTTGTCTGTTTTTAGATAATAAGTATGAGTGTTAGCGAGAAACGTGTTCGTTGTACAATTAAATCTACCCTAAGCAAACTTCCATACGCGAATGTTGATATTATTAGAGCTCATGGACAGTTTAATAGCATTCTCAACAGTGACTTACCGACCAAGAAGTACTTAGACAAACTTCATAGTATTTATGATTTAGATTTGTTTCGCTTAAATACCGAATCAACATTAAATCCCGACAAAAACTTAAGCATGCAACAAATTAGATGTAAATATTTCTCACCCTATAGTTTTTCTATGTTTAACCCATTAACGTCCAGTGCGCCCGTATGCGCCCATGGGGACCCACACCCTTTCTACGCCATGTGACGTCATCAATTTTAACTCTGGAGCACGAATTCGAGCATGTACTTGAACGGGTTGAAAATATCTTGCAGACGATACCAGAATGAGCGCAATTGAGTGGAGGAGATTGGAGAAATAGCCAAAAAACCGTGTCACTTTGACTGGAAAATCTGCACGAAGATCGCGTTTCACTACCCACCTACCTTTCCGAGCATGTGCTTTGAAAAAAATGAGTAGTTTCTGAAAAATCTCTACACCAAAATGAAGCCTACTCAATTTCCAGCAAGTGAGGAGAAACTTTAGGCAAGGAGAGGGGAAAAAAAGGGCAGGAGAAAGAGAGAAAAGTAGAAGTCGTAAGTGGGGCGTGACTTTTCAACCCAAAAACTATGTCGAAATTTTGCGCGTGCCCGAGATTTTCAGGCCGCCATTTTGCATTTGGATCGAAAGGCCATCGAGTGCACGAGCTGTCAAGTGGTTTTTGGTAAGTTACAGCTTTTAAAACCCCAACAGTGACCCGAAATCTGCTGGACTAGCTTCAAAACACGGTTTTCCACAAAAGCTGCGGCCATTAATGGGTTAAAGAGTCTTTGTTGGAATCAGATAGTCAACGTCCTTTCTCTATGCTTCATACTAACGTAAGAAGTTTGCGGAAAAACATTGATAATTTTCAAGTCCATCTTTTAGATGAACTTGACTACCAATTCAGTGTAATCGGTATTACAGAAACAAAAATTACAAATTCATCTGGGCTAGATTTCAATGCCTGCATACCAAACTATCAGTTTGAATATGTCCCAACACCTCTATCATGTGGAGGTGTTGGAATGTACATTAATAATTGTTTGAAATATAAGGTTCTGGAGAGAACATCTAAAGACGCTTTTCAGGCTTTATGGATCGAAATTGAATCCCTAAAGAGTAAAAATATCGTTTGTGGAGTGATTTATAGGCAGCATAATGATCCGGAACAATTCCTCCAATATGTTGACTTTACTTTAGAAAAACTTAGCTCCTCTGATAAAGTTGTTTATCTTATGGGCGATTTCAATATTGATCTCCTCAAATCTGAAATTTCCGATTACTGCCAGTTTTTAAGCGTGAACTTAAAAATCGCCTGTTAAAACTTTTGGAAAATGAGGAGATGAATGTTGATATACGCTGCTCAGAAATTTGTAAATATCTCTTGATAAAGTAACTCTTCGTTTAAGTCTTGTTTCAATTGTATTATATATCTTGATAACTTTGCAATTGATTATTTAATTATTCAACGGACTTAATTTTATTTTATTTTATTTAACAATTGTATTTTTATTTAATGATTATCTTTGTTTAATTGTATCGGTATGTGATCATTAGCAGAGACAGCACCTGTTTTAGAAGGGTGGCCCGCCTAGAATAGCTTGCTAATTGCGGGTCACCTAGGACTGTGATAATATTGTATTGCTAGCAAATAAATAAATTGAATTGAATTGAATTGAATCCACTTGATTTTCCCATGCTATTTTGATGATCCAAAATCCACCCATGCAATTTTTTTTCCTTATGTTCTCTCATTCCTACATGTACTAAGCTTATAAATTTATAATAGACTTTTATAACCAATGCATTAGTAAGCTTTTGTGTGAGTTAAAAATAAAATATTGCACTGTCTCTTCATTATGTGAAATGATATGGTACTGAATGTATCTATTTGATAAAAAGTTTTACCTTTCTTGTCTAACGCGGTGCTCGTCTCGAGTGCTTGTTCTCGGTCATTGAGTAATAGTCTCTTTGCCTCGTGTGTTTCTTCAAATTTTTTTTCCTCTTCGAACAGTTTCCGTTTACATGTGTTCTGTTGAAACACTGGAGATAATTCCCAAAACGGAATAACAGGCTTTTCTGAGTTGCATCTGTTTTTATGACTAGCTGCCTTCGAACATTTTCTACTTTTACAAACTTCTGTTGCACTTCTTGTAGCCGCCATCTTGCATTCTATGCCAAGTAATGTTGTGGTCATTCGGGCATTTCTCTACATTTTATTTTGCGCTTTTAGAAAGCTTCATTCGGTCAGTTGACTAAAAAAAAGATTTCTTTTGGGTTTTGGCTTTGGAAAAAGACAATGGAATGGTTAGCTAAGATGTTATGGGACCTTAAACCCTTTAGTATCGTAAAATTTGAAGATTTTGTTTTACCGCACTTTTAAATCGAAACCTCACAGGGGTAGCCTAAATGAAAATCAAAGAGAATTGTTACCCAACCGTTCCCTCCCTCAATAACGAGGATTTGCTCAATTCTGAGATCAGTGTAAATCGCAATATGTTGAAAAGGGGGTCACGAAATTATGTTATTTCCATATGATCTAAGCGAAATTTAATTACAAAACTGGATTTTATCTAGTATGGATAATTTTTTTAGCATTTAAAACGTTCAAGTCTTTCTTAACTAGTAAACTGGAATTTATATGCCCGTATAATAGTGGCTTTTCTTGTGATCCATCGACGCTTGTTAAGGGGTCACGTGACACCAAGCATAGCAACGGAAAGAAATGCATTGACAACGGTCCAGCATGAGATTCATTTATATACAATAAACTCCCCCTGGGAAACTGTGCATGTAATTTGCTTAAATACCTCTAACTGTGGCTCATACATCTCTTGGGTAATAGTAAAGGTAGATCCCCTTAGTCAAAGCAGTCCAAGTATGTATGGCTGCATAGGTGAGCAACTTTCTTCTGTTTGAAGACAATGGTGAATATAACCTCTTCTCCAAGTGTTAAGGTGCCTCTTAATGCTTGGAACGTACACAAAATGTAAGAGAAATAGGTGTCCAGAATTTGTAGGGTCAAGAACTCCACAGTCTTCCATATGGTGGAAAAGATGATAATAAATATACAGAACACCCTAAAAAACATCTCGCCATAGTCTTTCTATGCATTGGTTGTGGACGCTTCTTCCCACAATCATGCTTCCTCTTCCAGAACCCCGTAATGGATGCTCCAACATATACATAGCCACATTAACATTTTCTCCTCCTTTGTCTGATTGGACACGGGAGGGTAATCCATACTCTTCAGTAGCATTAACAAAGAGTTCGCATACTGTATCTGCCCTATTGTTTGTTACAGCATGGAGATAAAAAGGAATTCTCGTTTACCCATCTACACCACCGTGTATAACTATTCTCCGCCTGAAATACAACAACCCACTTATCAGCTATAGATCTAATAGTATAGTGTCAGTCTTAGATTTAGATGTTTCAGATAAAGACAGCAAAGCTTATGATATTTGAGATTTTTTCAACTATCCTTAAATTAATAATGAAAAAAGGGGAAGGAAATTGATTCTACTCCCGACTTCCCAAACACCTCAATTTATAAATCATTCAGCCATCCTTTTTGAATGAATAGAACATTTTTTAATACCTAATCAACTTATGGTTACCATCAATATGCCATAAAGCAAGAGGTCCACTGACACAGTATACTGCTCTGGGAGTTATTGAAAGCCACCTCAACGCCACCCCCTCTGGATCGCTTCTCTGCATAGCCTCTTGCACTCTTCTCTGAGTAACACAAATTCCCATTTCATGGAGCTGGGAAAGACTCTCTGTTAACCTGCGTTTGGAAACTGCGTGTGTAAATTTTGGACAGCAGTATCTAAATCGGCGTCTGTAATGGGAGTTCTCCTTTCAGTGATGGAAAGGCCATGCTCTCTTAATCGCCTTTTTACAGTGCTTACACAAATTCCAAGGACTCCGACAATGTCAGGAATAGAGATGTTGTTTTCGATTAAATATTCGAGTTGCTCCCTTTCAATGTCAATACGTGGGCGGCCAACGCTTCCGGTGTACAACGTACTCTGACATGAGTTTCCTGGATGAAAGGGGGCAAGGTTTTGTTCCACACCCATTAAAATATTATTAACGGCATCAATCTCTCTCTGTACTGCATTGAAAACATGCGGCACATGTGCCAATCGCGCTAAATGGCACAACAATTGCTGTAGCCCAAACAAAGCGTAATCAGCTACAGCTTCGCTGACATCTTGGTGCAATCGTCGGGATAAATCCAAAAGAGAGCCTTACGCTCTGTAAAAACTGCCATTGCTCTGTTGTAAAGGCTGTACTAGATAGAATGAATATATGAAGAGCATATATTTTGAACTGCGGTATTAGACACGTATGATGCACGATCCTCGCAGTAGGGAGCGCTCTTTATGCAATAGCGAAAATCAGACCTGAAAAAAAATCAGGCCTGTACAGGATTCGAACTACTGACCTCTGCGATACTAGTGCAGCGCTCTACCAATTGAGCTAACAAGCCAACTGGGAGCAGGCCGTTAAGCAGGCTGTGTTATCCGCAAGTTGTGCCATCCACAACAACAAAAAATACAAAAATACCACTATTCAGAGTACATTCAGAGTACATTTTCAAGTGGTTGTTTTTAGACATGAGAGCCGCTGGTCAAGAAGCGCAGCTCTGAACAAGCGACCTGGCCATCCAGAATTCCGCCAGGAATGCCTGGCAAAAAGTATTCAATTCACAACGCATTTATTCAATTTGAAACGCATTTACTAAATTCAGAATTAATGCATAGCGATGTACGCGATTGCAGAATGTGTAAAGACATTTTAAATTCTAGAAAAAAATTCCGTGCATTTATATTGTATTAGAAACTTGTACAAACTTTTGGAGGGGGGAATGTTTTTTGAAATTGTTTACTTTTTTTAATAAGGGAAAACTTTTTTGTGAAATCGAAACGTGTACTTTCTATTTCAAAAACGTAGGCGATGGCTTGTTTTGGATTAAAATACTATAACAGGGTTGCTTTGTGAATGCAATTGTCATGCATTGATGTGAACTCGGAATTCAGAATGAAGTGCAACAAGAATTTGAATTTTGACCCTGAAAACGCGCCATAGTTTCTACACATTTAGTCTCTCGTGTGGACATTACAATATCATTGCTGGGCTGTCAAAACTGCAGTTGTAAATGGTTTCATCAACCATGTTTGCAAGGGGAAAGCAGAATCTTCCACCATAAGGGGAAGGATAGTAATATCCCCTTCACTTTTCCCAATTGATGGAGTAAAACCATTTTGAATTAAGCTCCAATGGTCCGAAGATCGACATATAAATGCATCATGTGAATTCCTTGGGAATCCAAAACTGCCCCATACAAATCGATTGTGTGAATCTACTATTGCCATCAAAACAATTAAATAAAAACTTTTACAATTTTGATACTCTTTGCATGCCTCTAGCCCTCCTGGAGGGCATTTCATTGGTATATGGTAACCATCTATTGCTGCCCAACAGCATGGAAACTGTAAAAATTCCTTTAGATCAAAGATTTTCCTCTTGAAATCTTGTGTTTTGGGCATGTGAGTTGACACGGTTTCACTCCACAAATGGTCCACGAGGACTTGACAAACTTCACGTATGATTAAGGAGACAGTAGAGACGCCAAGTCCAGTCATTTCCACAATTGTATAAAGGTAATCTCCCCTTCCTAGTCTATATAGGCAAATAACCAGCCTGAGGTCTGCCAGGATCAGGTCTTCAGTAACAGTTTGATTGGTAATGAATGGCTCAATATGGTTCAGAATGTAATGAAATGTTGATCTTAACACTCAAAACGTTTTCTTGAATCGTGTATCTGAATATGTGTTGCATACCTTGTCCCACCATCCAGTTTTCCTCTTACCTCAAAGAGAACAACAAACTGGACCAGGAACAGTAATGTTGTCCAATTGTGAAATTAGTAGCAGCAAGACAGCAACATTCAAAATTCGTCTCCTCCTCGCAACAAGGTTTTGCAACAATACATGTATGCTGAATTGCCTTCTTCTCCTCTCTCTAATAATGATATTTGCTAGAAAACAAGATTGTCACTTTCAGCACTCATTTTCTCCGCCATTTTGAAGCATTGTCGAGACAGTACTTAGAAAGCCGCTGACCTCATTATTATAGGGCTCTCTCAAATTATTCAGATCGACAGCAATCAGTTCGATGTCTAAATCAACTGGCGAAATTAACTATTTGGGTCGACCCAAATAGGTATTAGGTTCGGCACATGAAAAGTTTCACGTTTCAACTAGGCCTAAGAGCTCCAACCCAGTAAGGTACTTGGAAGATGAGCAAGGCGTGGCGGGAGACTTCAGCATTTTTAAAGTGAGGACGAAACAGCTGAACCAGCAATCCTAATTCACGTCAGAATGAATGGCTCAAAGATCTCAATGGAACTGGACACAGGAGCGACCCTGTCTGTGATGTCAGAAGAAATGTGGAAGGAGGCGTGTCCAACCGCAACACTCCAACAATCGAGCGCGAGACTGTCAACCTACGCAGGGGAACCACAGACAGTTCTCAGCAAAGCAACGGTTGATGTTGAGTATGAAAGCCAAACCGAGAAGTTGCCATTACAGATCATCAAGGGAAGCGGTCCAAGTCTGTTTGGATGAAATTGGCTAAGATTAGACTCAATTGGCTTACAATCAAGAAGATAAGTAACGCACTATTTAAGAATGAACTAGGAACAGTGAAAGATGTAAAGGCTCAATTGTTCATTAAACCCAAAGCTGCATCCAGATTTCATAAGCCTAGACCAGTGCTAAATGCAATTAAGGGGGCAATTGAGCAAGAGCTTGATCGACTAGAGAACATACGAGTTTTAGAGAAAGTTCGTTTCTCTAACTGGGTAGCGCCCATAGTGTCCATGGTGAAACCAGATGGGGGCGTAAGGATTTGTGGGGACTACAAAAGTGACAGTTAAGTCCATGTTGGAGGTAGACCAACATCCACTCCCAAATCCAGAGGAATTGATTGTTACTTTGAGTGGCGGAGAAAGATTTACAAAGCTAGATTTATCACGCGCCTATCAGCAAATATTGCTGGAAGAAAACTTGAGGGAGTTTGTAACAATAACACCCACAAGGGATTATATAGACCTACTAGATTACCTTTTGGCATTTCCAGCCGGAGCGCTAGTCTAAGATTCAGCAGGTGTTGCAAGCAATAACAATGGTCATTTGCTGAGTAGATGATATTTGATATCGTGCAAAAACGATTAAGAGCACATTAGTAAACTCAACGAGGTGTTGACAAGGCTAGAAAATGCAGGATTAAAGTTGAAGCTAAGCAAATGTAAATTCATGCAACCATCAGTTCAGTATCTAGGATACCGAGTTGTTGCGGAACTTGAGGATTGTAACAACCATGAACTTGCAAACATCATTAATCAGGCTTTCCTCGAACCACTCGAAGAATATCCCTTGGAACAGCTGCCCAAGTTCCCAGTCCTTGCTGACTCGCCAAATCTGCATGAGGTATCCAAGTTCAGGATAATGAAGCTGCTGGCTACACTGAATTCATCAAAGGCGTGTGGCCCGGATGAAATACCTAATTGGCTTCTTAAAGAGTATGCTGAACTGTTGGCTTTCCTAGTCTCTAAAATTATCAACTCTTCATTTAACCCTTTCGTTGGCAAACAGACGAATTTGTCCGCTACTTACCCTCCCATGCATAGGTATACATGGGGACCCCTACTAAGTCTTTTTGGGGCCACTAAAGAGTATTATAGGATATCCAGTCACGTTTCTCCTTCGAAGCGTTGCACAGTCGTTACTTTCGAAAGATTTAGCCCGTTTATTTCGCCAAAAACTTACCTATTCGATTTGTTTGTGCTTTAAAAATGGCGTGCGTATACATTCCGTTCAATGAAGTAGTGGCACGTTGCACAGAAGATGTTCCTGGTGAAGTTTTTTCGGATTTTTCCGATGAAACTGAAGGAGATATTTCAGACCGCCATGAGAGCAGAAGTGATGGTGGTGTTGGCGAGGAAGAAAGCCTTCCTGATCCTTCGAGCACTTTTGAGGATTCAGATGTTGAAAGCGCTACTAGCAATGGTATGTTTTGCATTTTATTTGTCTAAGTAATATAAGCTAGTGTTTTCTTTTGGATATGGATGTTATTTCCAATCATTTTCGCTCGTTCAAAAACAAAACAAACATTTTGCTTTCAGTGGAACTAAGTTCCAAATTTGTTGTTGTATAACAGATGATGACACAACTCGCGATCAAAGCCCATTACGCAATGTGATTGGAAATAGAGGTCGTGGAAGAAGAGGCCGTATTGTACAAGGCCGTGGAAGGGCTGGCCATGGACGGGCATGTCATGGAAGAGTAGGCCATGTAGGACACCCTCAAGATCCTGAATTGCAGTGGTCAAGGACTTACAATCCACCTGCAGATCGACCATTCGCTGAGCCATCCCCTGGGCCAACTCAAAGATATCCAAATGGTGCTGAAATCAGGGAGGGAACAGTTTTTGACCAAATGTTTACTGATGAAATTTGGAATTTGATGGTTACAGAGACAAACAGATACCATGATCAGCAAGCAGCATCTGAGCCGAACAAACACAAATGAAAGTGGTGCCCAGTTACCAAAGAAGAGATGCAAGCATTCATTGGTATCATTATTTACATGGGAATTGTGAAACTTCCAAGAATCACCATGTACTGGAGTATGGACAACCTTGTGCACCAGGAAAGTGTAAGTTCTGTGATGACCCAAACTAGATTTTTCCAGATTTGGAGATACTTTCACGTGGCTGACAATGCCAGAGCTCTGCCTAGAGAAGATCCTAATTTTGATAAGATTTATCGGGTCAGGCAATTTTTAGATCTGGTCATGACCAATGCACAGCATCTGTATCGCCTAGACCGAGATGTATCTATTGACGAGACCATGGTTCCCCATAAAGGTCGCCTATCGTTCAAGCAATATATTAAGAACAAACCTGTGTGGTGAGGTATAAAGCTGTGGGTGTTGTGCGAGGCCAACACTGGATATGTTTTCAAATTCCAAGTCTACCTTGGAAAAGAAGGAGGAAATGTAGAACACAACCTAGCTCGAAGGGTGGTGAAACATCTCATTGCTCCAATTGAAGGCAAGTTCCATAACTTGCATATGGACAATTTTTATTGCAACCCGCACCTTTTTTTGGAACTTGAACCGAAAAAAGTGCTTGCCTGTGGAACTGTAAGGCCAAATCGTAAAGGGTTCCCCAAAGATATTGTGATTACTTCTGCTACCAAAAAGAGAATGAATCGTGGAGATTTCTTATGGAGAAGCCATGGCAATCTTGTTGCTATGGCATGGTATGATAAACGTCCAGTCTATTTGATCTCCACTATCCATCCTCCAAACAGTACTGGGACACCAACCACAGTTCAGCGCCGTTCTCAAGCAGGCCCACGTGAAGCGATACCTTGCCCTCCATCTCAGTGTGCTTACCAAGAGTATATGGGTGGGGTCGACCTGGCAGACCAAATTCTTCAAAGTTTTTCTGTTATTCGAAAGTCAAAAAAAGCCTGGAAAAAGCTTTTTTACTATGGACTTGAGGTTTGCCTGTTGGGATTCTTTTACCATTTTCAAAAAAGTGAAGCAAACGCCTCAGGATTTCCTTTCATATCGCCTTTCAATTGTTCGGCATTTGCTGGAGGGAAAGTGTTTCAGAGGAAGACCTGGTCGTTTGCTAAGTCGACCACTAGCTGATGTGGATGCATTGAGGCTGAACAAGCAGTATCATTCTGTCTCAGTTGAGGAAAAAAGGCGAGACTGTGTGGTTTGTGCCAAGATTGTTTCGGTACAAAACCTGAGCAGAAGCATGAAGTCAAGAACAAACACTGTTTGTGTCACATGTGACAGAAAACCACTGTGCATTCTTTCCCATCGCAATTGTTGGGAGAAGTGGCACAATCTTGTAGAATACTGGCGATAGTGGTGCTATTATGCAACTGACACCAACAAGTGGACTGAAATGTGACTTCAAATACATTTCTCTACAGTGTATCTATATTCACTGGAAACTGAGTTTCAACAATGTTGTTTTCTATCGGGGGGGGGGTACTCTGCAATGTTTTAGGTGGGGGTGTTCCGCTGAGGCCTAAAAACCCCTTCCCCATCTCAGACCAAATGGTCAAATTTGGTACCCCATCAGAGATTGGAAAAAGGAGTTTGTTTACACTAATTGACAGAATTAGGCGTCAAACTGCCATACACGCTCATTGAATCGAGTGAAACTTCCACAGGCACGGTTCCAGATGAAAAATGTACTGGAAAAAAAATGACTAAAACACTTAATTCAAAAATTGAACAGGAAAAGTATTCCCCATCTCAGACTTAGTGGGCGAAACTGAGACCTCATCTCAGACCTAGAAGGTCAAAAACCCGACTCCATCCAGCGGCACATACCCGTATAGCTTATATATGGGAGTACCCCCCCCCCGGTTTTCTATATTGGACAGCAGACTCTGCTATATGTTGAAAAAGAGTATTTTTATTTCCTTTACACAAGTAGAGACTGTGCAAAAGTGATTCCAAGTGAATAATTTTTGCTTTTGGAACATTTATGTCATATTTTTTTGTATGCGTCAGGAAAATGTAAATTTCCCGAAACCCGACTGACGGCACATAAATGCCTATAACTTTGGCTACGATTATGATATTTAGATGAAATAAAAAGTCTCTGAATCCTTACTTCTTTTTCTTTTGCAAAATGCTTTCCAAATGTGCTCTTTTCTAAAGGTATGGTGTGTTTTTAGATTGAGAACAATGAACAACAGACAAGACAAATTTCTTGGTCAAACTTTTATTGGCTCAAAATATTTATGGTAGCACCTAATAACTTTTAAATGTATTTTGGAGGAAAGGATTTTTTCTCCTGTGAAAAATGATGTATGGTTTATGGGTGGGTAGCAGTAATTGCTGACCATCTACAGCCAAATTTGTAACCCGCAGTCGGGAGAACAATTTGGTTGCCCAGGAAACTGCCAACGAAAGGGTTAAAGAACAACGTCTCCTGAAGATCTGGAAGTTCGCTGATGTTTCACCATTGCCAAAGGTGAAGCCGGTGGAGGATCTAAAGAAACACTTAAGGCCAATTTCTCTCACCCCTTGTCTTTCGAAAGTTGCTGAGGAGTGTGTCGTAGCTGACTACATGAAATCCTCCGTACTTAAAGTTCTCGACCCAACCCAGTATGGCACTGTGCCGAAGTCATCTACAACTCAAGCACTTATACACATGCTTAACCATTCAACCAAGGGATGTAATGGCAACAGAGCAACTGTTAGGGTCACACTCTATGATTATATGAAAGCATTTGACCTCATAGACCATAGGATTCTCGTTAATAAGTTATGCAAATTAGATATGCCGATAGAAATAAGCAATTGGATCCTAGATTTTCTAAGTGATCATTCCCAAAGAATCAAACTTCCAGAGGGATGTTATTCCAAGTGGGGATCAGTTCCATCCGGGGTACCGCAGGGGACGAGACTAGGCCCGTGGTTGTTTTTGGTCCTCATCAAAAATCTAGAAATTAATAATGCGGGCAATATCTGGAGGTATGTTGAAGATCCAACTACATCCAAGATCGTTGTGAAATGAGCCAGTGGCAACTCCCAATTAATTGCAGACACTGTCGTGCAGTGGTTATCTGAAAAAAGAGTGAAAAATGTAAAGAGCTTAGGATTTCATTTCCAAAGAACAAAGCACAACTCGCACCTATAGTAGTAAATAACCAAGAGCTAGAATGTGTCGAAAGCGCCAAACTACTGGGTGTTACGATCTCCAACAACCTTACATGGAATAAGCACATTGATCAAACTATAAAGAAAGCTTCTAAACGTATCTATCTCCTAATACAATTGAAAAGGGCCAATGGCACAAGGCATGAATCAATTCTTTTTTATACATCTTGTATAAGGTCAGTCCTGACCAACGCATCGCCTGCGTTTTTCTACGCCCTGCCATTGTATTTAAAGAAAGATCTAGAGAATGTAGACAAACGGGCATTGTCAATCATTTGCCCAGGCCTGGCCTATATAGAGGCCTTAGAGCTTTCCAATATTATGTCTATGACTACATCGCTAGCTTATGTAAAAAGACCTTCTTCTCGATTGGTAATGACCCGGCCCATCACTTACATAAAATGCTTCAATCGTCAGGGCCGTCATGTTATAATCTCGGATGCAAAAGGCATTTTGCGATTCTCTGATGTAGGACCAAGCATTTCAAAAATAGTTTTTTATTCACATCACGTATTCAAAACGAATTTTACTGCTCGGTGAGTTTTGTAAATGAGATCGATGCCATTGTATACATTTTAACAGTTTGAACTTTCATTATATTTATAGGATACTACTATTTATTTAGGACTTTAATACTATCATGATATCATACTCACTATTATAAGATATTATTTCATATATTATATTACTATATTATATTTTATACTATATTGTAAATACACAATTCAGCTCAGTGGTTGCCAGCTTTTTACAAATAAACTATCTATCTATCTCATCTATCTTGTTGTGGGGAATTCGTGTTATAATTCCGAGTTCTTTACGAGAACAAGTTTTGCAGGAATTGCATGAAGGGCATCCTAGAATTGTGTGAATGAAGTCACTTGCACGACTCCATGTTTGGTGGCCTAATTTAGATCAATTGATTGCTTCTGTTGTTCATGATTACACTAAGTGTCAGTTAACGCAAAACAAGCCCCTAATCACACCACTGCATCCATAGGATTGGCCAGACACACCATGACAGTGAATTCACATTGACTTTGCTGGTCCATTCATGAATAGGATGTTTCTTGTAGTAGTTTATAGCCACTCCAAATGGCTAGAAGTAGAAGTAATGCCCAGCGTAACCAGTGAGTCAATGATTGAGAAACTGAGAGTTATGTTTGCTCGATATGGTGTACCAATGCAATTAGTGAGCGACAACAGTCCCCTGTTTACTTCGATAGAATTCACAGATTTTATGAAACAAAATGGAATAAAACACGCACTAGTCACACCATATCATCCGAGGTCAAACACACAGGTGGAACTTTTTGTTCAGCTGTAGAACTTGACAGTTTTTCGCCGTTATCAGTAGAAGATGTTTGCAATATAATCAGTACATCGTCTAATGCCTCATGCTCCCTGGATCCAATCCCTACATGGCTTGTGAAGTCTTGTCTTGACGTCCTTGCGCCCTCCATTACTCGCATGGTAAATTTGTCTATTCGCCACGCCTATGTTCCCGATGATTGGAAAACTGCAATTGTGAAACCTCTATTAAAGAAACCGGGTCTAGAGTTAATTTATAAAAACTTCCGTCCGGTAAGCAATCTAACATTCATCTCCAAGATCGTCGAAAAGGCGGTTCTTTCTCAATTGTTTAAGCACTGTGAATACAATGCTCCTCTGCCGAAGTTACAATCAGGGTTTCGAAGATTTCACTCTACCGAAACTGCCTTGCTTAAGGTTCAAAGTGATATTCTTATGTCAATGGACCATCAGGAAATTACGCTTCTTGTGCTACTGGATCTAAGCGCTGCTTTTGATACAATCGATCATCAGATTCTCCTTAATGTTCTTGAAAGCGATTTTGGAATCATTGGCTCTGCCCATAAATGGTTTGAGTCTTATCTGTCTGGCTTAAAACAACGTGTTCTCATAAACGATCGAACATCAGATGATTTTCATTTGAACTGCGGTGTCCCACAAGGCAGCTGTATGGGTCCTATTTTATTCATATTATACATATCTCGACTATATCACGTGATCGCTAACCATCTCCCCTCTGCTCACGGATATGCCGATGATACACAACTTTATCTGTCGTTTCGACCCAATGACATATCTTCGCAAGACCACGCCATAGCTGCTCTTGAAGCCTGCATTTCGGATGTCCGCTCATGGTTGATTTATAACCGCCTGTTAATTAACGATTCTAAAACCGAATTCTTAGTTGTTGGTTCCCGCCATCAATTATCAAAAATCGCAATTGATTCCATCACAGTCGGTAATTCTACCATTCAGCCTCTCAACTGTGTTCGAAACCTGGGTTCCTGGTTTGACTCCAATATGTCCATGTCCATTCACATTGGTAAGATCTGCAGCAAAGCTTTTCATGGATTGTATAAAATTCGCCAAATTAGGAAATTCCTCAGTCCTGAGTCCACGAAGACTCTTGTTCACGCATTTGTGACTTCGCATTTAGACTATTGCAACTCCCTTTTATTTGGCGTACCCAAGTACCAGACAGAGCGTCTTCAGAAGGTGCTCAACGCCGCTGCTCGACTAATTTTTAGGATTCCCAAGTTTCACCACATCTCGTCCGCCTTATATAATCTTCACTGGCTTCCTGTGGCTTATCGCGTCCATTTTAAGTTGTTACTTTTAATTTATAAAGCTTTAAATAACCAAGGCCCACTATACATAAAAGAATATCTGCAGCCACACAGTGTCAAGGGTCATCAGCTACGTTCCTGCGATCAGGGTCTCCTTATGGTCCCAAGAACTAACTTTAAGACCTTTGGTGATCGTGCCTTTGCCCGTTCTGGACCTTTTCTGTGGAACGAACTGCCGCTTGAAATTCGAAACAGTCCAAATGTAACGATTTTTAAGTCAAAGCTTAAGACACATCTATTCAAGCTGGCTTACAGTTTGTTTTGATATTTTGTCGTTTATCATTTTAATAATTGTAGTTAATATGTTGTAAAGCGCTTTAGAATATTTTATAATTTTAGCGCTCTAGAAATGTAAATTATTATTATTATTATTAAAGCAATATTTCAAAACTGAAGGAAGTTTGTCAGTAATGCAGAGCTTGGCGAGATTTCTGTTTAGTAATCGAGTGGCGCCGAGTAGCGCGACAGGTCAAACATCGGCTGAATTGTTTCTTAAACACGGCAAGAGAACTACATTGGACCTACTGCATCCAAGCCTAGGTCGCAAGATCTCTGATAGACAAATGTACTACAAGGCAGAACAGGATCGAAAATCGAAAGAATGTGAATTTTCGATCAGAGAAGAAGTCTTCGTCCAAAACTTTCAAGATGAGCCAAAATGGTTAAAAGCAACCATAGTTGAACACACGCATCCGGTGTCATACAAAACACAAATCGGAGAGCAAGTGTGGAAACCACATGTAGACCAAACGTGCGACAAAAGTTACGACCACACCCCAGAAACAAGTGTTAACGCGCCAAAACCACTCGTTCTGAACAAGAGCTACGAAATGCCAAAGCCAGAACACTCATCGGAACACTCTGAAGTTAGAGAGATAGACGGAGAACCAGGCAAAAGCGCATACAACAGCATGTCAAACAGCAAGAGGGCAAACGCACCTCTCACCGCAGACCAATCAAACCAACCACCTCAACCAGCTCGTTACCGTAAGCTTCCAAGTTGTTTAGGTTATGATGGAGAGACATAAATTCAGAAGGAGAGGAAAGCGATGGTGCAAGTGTGTCCAAGAGGAAGAATGATTGCAACGACTGGAATGCACGCGTCCTGCCGCCACACAGAAGGTCTTCTCAGGTCCAACAACAAGAAATTGAAAGACAGATGCACAGATGCATCTATTGCGATGATATGAATCACACATCCCCTAATTGCACCAAAGTTGTCGTGGTCGGAGACCGCAGACGAACTTCGAGCCAAAAACAGTTGTTTTAATTGCACAACTGACAAACAGAACAGACAGCTGTATAGCCCAGGGTGCCATAACTGTCAACGCAGACATCACACATCAATTTGTGATCACCCACCAAGTGGTCACACAATGAGGGGAAGATCTATGACTATAAATGAATTAATTGTCATATTTGTAAAGTCACACTATGGATAATAAACAAACACTCATTATCATTATTATTATTATTATTATTATTATTATTATTATTAAATGCCCCAACCAGCGCAAACTGAGGAAGAATACATTCAGCGAGAAGCAATCAAGACCAGAAGGGTCATTACACACTCAGTGGTTAATAACAGAACCAGCAACTCACTCAACCTTGGAATTGACAAGATAATGGATATCATCGCCAGAAATGTCGAGCCGACATGCGCACTGAGAGCGCGACACTTAGAATTTTTCCGGCTTCGATCTGACCCGTTCATTACAGAAAATGTATGGCGACAAAATTTAATTTTTGTCGCAAAATAAAAGCATTTAGTATTGACGAGCTACTTTCGATCAAGTTAAGATGATACATTTCCGAACATGTTTTCGAAGTCGGTTTGGACATGAAACCTTTGAATTCCAGTTCGGTTTTGAGAAATTTGTAAAGCCATATTTTACGACGCCATATTGTAAGGTTCTGAGTGAAAGGTCGCATGCGGCCCTGAAGTCTGCGTTCATTTTGTACGGGCACATGAGTGCTACATACTTTACTTTCTATCCGTTCGAAGACTTCTAATGTCAGGCCGTTTCTGTGCAAAAGATAGCGTATATCCGTCCCGAAATGGGTTCGGTTTTGAACATCCATTTCATGTGATTGCAGACTTCCAGGTAAGAGTGACATTGAAGCCACAACGGGATGTTTTGCGCGAGAAAAATCAATCCTTTCCGTAAAAATATGCCCACCATATTATAGTAAAATGTCCTAGGCGTTCCAAAAAAGCTTTGGTAATCTGGGGAGGCTTGGAACTAGATTTCCCATCAGCCTTGTGAGCTTTACGCGGTCTTTTTCGAAAAAAAACGCGCAATATTTATATGCCAAAATTACATTGTTGACTATAGATAAGTACGATTTTCGATATGTCCTCTTTATACAGTGAAAAGGAAATAATTGTTCTCGCTGATTGCCCCAACACACATCTGCAATATGTAGTCCAGCAGCGTGAACAAGGCAATGAAGTGATATTCTGGCTAAAAATCAAACAAGGGGTCCTTGCTAGCTGGAGAAAAGAAAAGTTATCTGTCAAATGTTCAGCTGGTGTTCTCTATATTGACCTTGTTAATTTGATTATACCTGGAAATACATTTCGTTTGGATCGCAACAGTGAAAGATTAGAAACACAGCTGTCCAATAGCTGCATTGTTGCGGATGCTACAAGAAGAAAAATAAACAAGAAAGGAAGTGCTAAGCAGAGACAGGAATTCCTGGACTCATACAAGAAGTTTGCATTACTTAAAAATGACGTAATCTCAGTGGAGAAATTTAAATCAGACATTAGCAACCTAGAACAGAACGTGAAAACTGCAGAAGCTGAAATTAAACTCTGGAAACAAAAGTATCTTGACCTTGAAAAAGAAAAAGAAGACCTCTTACAGGAAATGCTTCAGGAAAAAGAACTGTCTGACTCATGCAAAAAAGAGAGTGAGCTCATGAAAAAATATATCAAGCAGCTGGAAAAAGACCAGTACACCAAAGTAAGGGGTATAGCTGTTCCAAAGCTGAAAACAACACAAGCCCAAAATAGGAAACTAAAAGAGATCAAAACAAGGGCTCAAAAGGCTCTACACTTCAGTAAATTATTTGGGCTTGAACTCAACTGCTTGAGATTGAAGGACCCAGATAGTTCAAAAATGTACACTGTTGACCTTCATACTGAAAACAGTCCAGAATGTGGACCTTTAAATGTTTCTAAAGGTGACACCTTACCTGACACACCACCGGATAGCCAAGCACTACCAGACACACCATCACTGGATAGCTTACAGCCTGAAACACCATCTGATAGCTTTCAGCCTGACACACCTCCACCCTCTTCAGTTAACACCCTACAAACTCCCTCAGCTAACAAACAGTCTCATCTTTCAAACCAAGCCTCATGTCAAAGTGAGACAAAATACTCTAAACTAAATGATGATGACAAAGCGAAGGTAGAGAGCATATTGTATCTTATTGACAAGTTTGGGGTTGGGGATGAGTTCATGCACGAGTTGTCTATGGTAGTAGATGGATTGCCCAAGTCATACCTCTTCAAACTGTGCCGAACAGACCTCAACACAGGCTGCATCATTACATCCACTCCAGGCAGAGCCCCAGGAGCACAGTACTCCTTCAAACAATTACTAGCTGATCGCGTAAAACACATGGTAAGTACAATAATATTAGTAGTACCGAGTAATTAAGTCATCTTTCGCCTAAGTTTTGCCTCAATATTTCTTTACTTGCTAACTTGTTTTTTTACTTATGTATTCATTGTTACAGATATAATGGTTACAAGCTTACTATCAATTCCGTGCAAATCTTTGTTTAACAAAGTACATTGTATTAAGTGGGTCCATTCCTTTTATGGTGGCAGATGGAGGCTAATTTGCTTCAAGAAGGTGAGAAGGTGAAAGTGAAGTTGAGTGGGGATGGTGCTCGGATGAGCAGAGTAAGCAACTTTATCTTGCTGAGCCTTTCGATCCTCCAGAGTGAAGATGACTTGTTATCATCAAAAGGTATCCAATTTCAATAAAAAAATGACATTCATATGACTTTTTTAACCCCTCATGTGACATAATGCAATAAAGCAACATGTCCATAATCATTAATACAATAATATTCTCATCACTTCTCATACAAACAAAATTATTCTCTTATTTTACATTGAAACAAGGTACTCACACCATTGCTGTGGTAAATGGACCAGAAAGTAGGGAAACCCTGGCCAGTAGCTTTAAGGAGGTCTTTGATGATGTAAAGCAAATCCAAAAGGATGGTTACATAATGATTGATGGAAACAGAGTGGACACAGAACTATTTCTTGGGGGTGATTACAAGGTAGATATTCATGTATGTGTGCCCTGACTCCAATTTCTTTTCTGGAACTATCCAAGTCATGTAATCAATTCTATAATATCTGAAATTCACTCTTTCTAGTTTCTACTACTGGTTATGGGCATCAGTGCAGCAAACTCAACATATGCTTGCTTGTGGTGCAAAGTTCATAAAAGAGACAGGTATTAATTTACTTTACATTTGAATACTTATTAATCCTTTAATATCATCAACAATTGAAAAACAATTGTACAAACTATGGCAGTTCTGTATTAAAATAGAACAGTTATAAATAATTTGTTTGTTTTTATTTTTCATTTTTTTACAGGGGAGACATGACTAAGCCTGACACCTACTATGACAGCAGCCCTCTCAGAAGGACATTAGAAGAACTCCAGGAATGTGCAGAGAAGTCCAAGGGAGAGAACTACTGCTGTGTTCATCAACCTCTTCTTAACATTCCACTAGACCACATCATTCTGGACGAGCTGCATTTAATGTTGCGAGTTACAGACGTCTTGATTGGAAACATAATAGAAGATGTGATGCAGTGGGATGAAAAAGAAAGTCTCCTAACTCCTACTGGGAAGAAAAAAATCCATCTCGACAAACTAACACAAGCCATAAACAGCTGCGGGGTATCATTTTCAGTTTGGGAAAAACGAAATGCAGATGGCAGAGGGTCTGGGACTTGGGACTGGACAAGTTTGATGGGGGATGACCGAAAAACACTCCTGAAAAACCTTCCGTGCAAATTAGAACCACTGCTTCAGCAGGACACAGCTAAAACTGTAGTAGAATTGTGGAAGGTATATGTACATTAATAATATTATATTTTTGGACATAATTGTGCAGTGTTAACTACAAGTCTTGTCAATAGAAACATTTAAGACAATTACTGGCAATTTGTACAGCTAGTTTGGTAATTGTGAAGAAGAGCTCCCCAAAAAACCTGTCGGCCGACAGTCGGCCGACTGTCGGCCGACTGTTGACCGACAGGCGGCCGACAGTCTACCGACAGGTTAAGAAAAAAGAAAAATTGTGTAAAAAACGAACAGTTAACGTGACATAACAATCCGTAATGGTGATGTATGACTCGACAGACTTCACCTACTTACCGATCGACGGCAAAGTTGGTAGTATGTAAAGAAACGTTTCTTCCAAAATGTTATCAGATGCGTATAGGATATATCACTTGCGTAATTTACAACACACCAGACAATCTAAGAATCGCATAGGAAGATAATTTAATCGAAAACTCGGCCAAAAACTCTGAAAACCATAAGCTACGTATCAATACAAACACTTTCGTTCCAATCGCCCAACAATGCAACGCGGCCTCTTATGGTATGTTAAGTATGTATGTATGTATTTGTTGCTAGCATCGTAATCTATCTTGCAGGTTTGGGATGAATTGCTATTTCCAATTTCAAGTTTAATAAATGATACAACTGGAGGTTGCCTGTCACAAAAGACTTCGGCGCTACATCCCGGTCATGAGCA
The DNA here is from genome assembly GCF_964205215.1 of Stylophora pistillata. Lineage (NCBI taxonomy): Eukaryota > Metazoa > Cnidaria > Anthozoa > Scleractinia > Pocilloporidae > Stylophora > Stylophora pistillata. The sequence continues at coordinate 20,364,149 of NC_142527.1, read as the reverse complement.
ACATGAGGAGAGAGGGGCAGCTGTTGCCAATGAAGTTCGCGGCACGATTTTACGAGTGAAATATCTTGTATATTTCACCACGCACAAAACGGCTCCTTTAGGAGCCACCAAATCTTGAAAGTCAATTGTCAACGTATTAAACATGTTGGATGTTGTATCAAGCGAGGCACGATTCTACGAGTGAAATATCGGATCACTCAACGTTTCTGGTAAACCAGACCAAAAACTCTTGATCTAAAACGACCACGATACCTCGTTTTGCCACTCTGCGACAAACGCAAATTAAAAAATTAATAATTTAAACCCATATGCTTTTGTAACGGCAAACTTAGAATCCCTAACATTGTGTGATCGTTTCACGGACAAGCTACCGACAAGGTACCGACAGGTTACCGACACATTACCAACAGTCGGCCGACTGTCGGCCGACTGGCGGCCGACAGGTAGCCTATATTTCAGGCAAAACCTGTCGGCCGACAGACGACCAACTGTCGGCCGACAGACGACCAACTGTCGGCCGACAGACGACCAACTGTCGGCCGACAGTCGGCCGACAGTTGGTCGTCTGTCGGCCGACTGTCGGCCGACAGGTTTTTTGGGGAGCTCTTCTTCACAATTACCGCTAGTTTTGTTGTTGCTGCCCCTCCCCCCCCCCCAAAAAAAAAAAAAAATTTACTCTTGCTGTTTGCTGCAGCGGCTAACTTTTTTTCACTTAACCTTTCAGGGATTTGCTGACATGTACTTTGGTTTCATATCATCTTTTAAACCAACTAATGTTGACGAATACCGTCAAAAGGTAAACTGCATGAACAAACACAAATTAATCAATTATCATTTCCCTTCAATTACTGATTATTGACCTATTGAAAGAGAACTGGCACGTGGTCTACAAATTGCCTTTTCTGTTTCAGATAAAATCATGGATTGACACATTCTCCTCATTAGGGGACAAGAGGATTGGGTATGCAAGAGAAAGAGTGACATGCTATATGCATGCAGCTGCCTATCATATTCCTCACATGGTAACACAACACAACAACCTCAAACAATTTAGTGGTCAAGGTACAGTTTTGATCCTACTGTATAATTATATGGAACACAAATTACCCAAATTTATCAAAGAAAACCATTAAGGCAATATAAATCCTACTTTCATTTTTCTATTTAGGTGTCGAAAAAAACAATGATGACGCTAGGAGAATCTTGCAGAGAAAAACAAACCACACTGACGATCCTGCTGCAATTCTACGAGCAGAGCATCGCATTCGTGTGCTGAAGCACAGGGAAAGAAAGCCCAGAACATACACCAAAAAGAGCACAGGATATTGGGAAAATGACATTAAAGCAAACCGCAAAATGCGCAAACGTCTTAGCTATGACAAGCCTGTAGAATCAATATCTAATGAACACATGGCAATAACAACTGAGCTCCCTCCCAAACAAACTACAAAAAGAAAAAGGAAACAACCTTCAAGCAGTACTAAATCTACAGTGAACAAAAATCAAAACGTGTTAAAAAATAATAAGTTCAGACCATAATTGTTCACTTGGGTATCCCTAAGTGGCAAAGATATGTTATTAAATATGTAAAACGTTGAACCATGTACATGTAACAACATTCCAGAAGATATAATCTTATTTAATTCTATACAAAGAACAATTTACTGTCTTGATAAATGTAAACTATGACAGATAAGCTGCATTAAAGTTAACCTTTTTACTCTCAAGAGTACTCAAGCCAGAAATCAAGAAAAATCCAAATTTCTTCCATAGTCTAAAAAGAAACTGACTAAAATCTTAGCACAGAAACATATGATTAAGAGTACTCTTGAAGTAAAAGGGTTAACCTAAGAGGTATCTCCAAGAGCTACTTTAATAAATGAGAAGGTAAGCTTCTCCTGAAAAGCTCTTGGAGAGGGATTGTGGTCTTCTACCCTGTATTTCTTAGGAGACCAGGAAACAAAATGTCTAATCTTCATGGGGTAATAAACTTTTATTCCCTGGCCATGTGAGTCAGCACAGTAATCCCAAAACTGTGGAAAAAACTTGGGGGGGAAGTCAGCCTTTTCAAGAAAATGATAGCCATCCCTGATTTGCCCTTTGTTTTTGAAAAGGCGCCTGTAGGCATCCCCGCGGAATTTTATAGTCACAGGTAACCTGGACTTAGACTTTAAATGCTGTTCCACAGCAACTCGTAGTGTTGCACACTCATCGAACAACAGAGACTGCTCTGGGGATGGATTCTCCAAAAACCTGAAAGAATATGAGAACAGAAAGTGTTAGGTAAATATTTTAACTGCAGTGCTTAAATCATTCAAGTCTAAGAACAGAAAAATCCTTCCTGTAGTAAACAATAAGTTCAGTATTACAGTACCAATAAGTATCATACACAAGAAAATAAGCAGGTCAAAAGCTTGAAATTGTAGCTAATTGAACCTTCGCTAGAGTCTCTGCACGTGGAATATTGCATATTGCAGAGGTAACAAATCAGTGGAGAGAATTACTTTTTTGATCAGTACATTGACGGAAGAATGAGTAGCTTCTCAACTTGTAAATAAAGTAGTTTTCGGGAAAAAAGTTAACGTTGAGCTGCCGCAAAAAGCTGAAAACAATCATTCAATCATACCGGATACAATCGAGGGAAACATTTTCTTGAGGTTCCCAGGTACAATCATATGGAGAATATCCTCTCCACAAAACTAAGTATTCAGTAGAGCCCTGTTTACAAATAAAAATATAAGCAAAATGCCCAAATGTTAAATTAAAAGTTTCCATTCTTCTCCTTTTGTCAAAGAGCGAATGTTGCAAACTAGACAGCCGTCTACAGCCATCAAATTACTTAGATTTCGCTCCCCATGCATAATAGTGGTAATCACTTTCCGTGAGAAAGAATTCAACTTACCGTGGCGTTTTCCCTTTGAGCAACGAGACGTTCCACTTCCCATAATCGTCCCCTTGTTTTCCGCTTTCTTTTTTCAATTTTAGGTAGAATATCAACGGTGGATACTCTGTCTAAAGCCGCGTAAAAACCCTTCTCTTTCCTCTGTCGAGCCGCCATTTTGAATAAGAACAGAAAGAATGCTCTCTTTGCATTTAGTGCGTGAACCAATCAGAAAACCGTGAAAACAGAGACATGATAGACAGCTTATTAGATATGGCTGATTGCATGAGTGTAAAGACCGCCCACTTTGGTTCGACATTTCTGGCGATGTGAGCGTTGCAACATCACGAAATTGTTTCGAGTGACAGCATATGAGATCACATTCATTAACACCCTAAAGAAAGGGATGCGAAGAGAGAGTCAAGGAAATTTTTTTAAGTAACGAATTAACAGCAGACACTTTGAAGAAATCTGAATCCCTATGGATTAAATCAGTACAAGCGAATTCGTTTGTCAGCAAACTTTCCTTTCTTAAAAGGAAAAACTCCAAGTCCAGGCCACCTATTTGAGTAGCTCAGTACAGATTACATCTTAGTGACGACCAAACAATCAGATTCAAGGGAAGAATCTCCAACACTCCACTAACCACTTCTAGCAAGTCTTCAATTCTTTTGCCGGCTAAGCATGCCCTTGTTAACCTTCTAATCGAACAAAAACACGATTTGGTAAAGCACACAGGAATCCACGCTACATTGACAGCCTTAAGGGAGGAGACTGGGCTTTGCATGAATGTGAAACTGTAAAGAGAGTCATTCATCACTGTGTACTTTGCCGCAGGTACGAAGCAGAACCATACAAGCCCTCAGAATTTGATGACTTACCTAGTAATTCAGTTTCTGACGATCCCCCTTTTACGCACATCGCATTGGATTTCACCGAACCATCGTACGTCAAAGAAGATCGTAGAAGTTCACAAGAGAGTGACTCTGATTCCCATAAAGTTTATGGGTGCCTATTTACATATGAGTCAACGATACAATCTGACAATGCGAAAATGTTTCATTCTTC
>NC_142527.1:20022700-20092700 GCF_964205215.1 Stylophora pistillata | reverse complement strand
GTAGTAGTTACTATACTGTAAAGAATCAACGATCGGCGCGAGAACAGCTTGATCCATCATTTACGAGTGTAAACACTCTTTAACAAGACGTTATGAAAACTTACCTTTGCTATTAACAGGCGATTTTCGCCGAATTTCTTGCACATAACTTCCCTTACCCAGCCGTTCGCAAAGTTCTGATAGCAGTCTAAGCTTTTATAGCTCATCAATTGCTCCTGGGTGTACGGGCTAGCAGCAAACAGAAGATACATCCCCACGTTTATGTACGTTACGTCTGGCCAGCAATCGACATCGTCAATCCACTCTTTGCGCGGAATTTCGTAAGGATCTTGTCCTTCGATAGACTTTAACTTTTCGAGATATCTTTCCTTTGATTCTTTCTGCTGTAGATTTTCAAAATAACCGGGTAACAACCCACGCTTCGTAGTCGCTTTCGCCGCCATGCTGTAAACAAACTGAAGCTTGTCCTCCAGTTCGCAATGTCACGTGATGTGACGTCACGCTTGAAATGGGTCTATCCATCCAAGTTAAATGAAAAGTTATTGACTTTCACTCTGTTGGTAAGGAAAATGTTCTTTCATATACACACTACACGTCTGGGCGAAACGCTTTATGGGCGAAACTCGTTAAGGGTGAAATCAAACCCGCGGCTTCCTCATTCAAGGCGGGAAGTAATTCTTTACTAAGTGGCTGCAAAAGAGTAAGGTGGAAGAACAGAATAACACAATCTATTGCAATTTGGTCATTTCTTTCTCGTAGTGTGGTGGCTCCTAAAGGAGCCGTTTTTATTTACGGCACCTACCCAACGGTAAGTCACCGAACTGTACTCTACTTATTGACGACTCTGGGTTTAGCCCAAGTTAGCCTTGTGCGCTCCTTGGGCTTCTTCTGGGCTTCTTTATTCCGCTCTCGGTAGAACGAGATCTTCAGTAGAGTTGACCCGTAAACAATCCTCTGCACCACATCTTTACAAGCGACGGGTGCACCATTTCCGCCCTGACAATGCAAACACCTGGAATGATCATAAAATACTTTCCTTCGCTCTTATAGAGCTAACTCAACAGGCTTGCCGGGCTGCAACCGACAAGTAGTTAAATTTTTGAAAGTATTTAATGACCATCCAGCAGGCATTATCGTGTCAAGCTATTGAACAGGCACTGAAAATTTAGTCGCTCGCAAAAGATTTGGTGCTGAAGGTAGCCCACTGAACAACTCTGAAAGTCTCGGGATCCATTGGCATAGTTGCGGAGACACGTCTCACGATGCTTGTTGACGGCGGTTTCTTCATCTTCAACTTTTCGGCGATAAGAACGCTCAAGGTCTGAAGCAAGCCAGGGTTACCTTGGTTTCGAGTGCGAAACACTTGCTTCAGGTACTCGTTCGTGTCCTCGGCGTCCACCTAAGAGTCGTACTTTTTCCCATAACCGCGCCAGCGAACAAGAAACTGAACACGATTATCGGCATCTGCGCGCTTGTCAAGTACTTTGGAGACTTCGTAAAACTTACTCATAGTGTTAGCGTTACGCTCATTCGCAAACTGTAGAAAGCAATTTCTGACTGCGGATGGGGTTTGCGAGCCTTTTTATGCTATTGTTGAACTTTAGAAGAATACCCTTAATTAGTCTGCCCGCTTGCCACCTCCCTCTATTTATAAACGTTGCTTGAGTGTGACTACAACAGGTCACTACAATAATAGGCAGAGAAAAACGCTCTCTTTTAACTTTTGTAGTCGCATGGCAGGTTTTAAATGGCGTTAACGAAAATGAGGGAAGGGGAAAAAGCGGAGGGATAGAGCCTTGTTTCACTGTTAGAGTGCTAAGTTTTGAGCGCAAGACAAAGGAAAAGTGAGGTCACTTATACGTAAAAAGGTATGAAGTCACACTTTCTTTGTTCCCTTCGGTTTGCGGACTTTTTTTCTTTTATTCTCCTTTTTCACATTACCCAAAATACCTTGCGCTTTGGGGGGGTAACTTTGGAGCCCTAGTTACAAGCAAAATGGCGACTCCAACCAAACAAACGGATTTAAAGCTACCAAACTGTTATAAAGATGCTTCTAAACTCACGAAACCAAAGCTTAAGGAAGTTTGTAGAGCTCTCTCTGTAGATTTTGAGAAAATTATCGGGAAGAAAGCGCTCGTAAACATTGTTTGCAACGCTTTAAATCTGTCAACATCATCCACGACCGCTACAAAGACCGAGAATCAGTCAGCTTGCTGGACTTTACCAACCATAGCTTATCTACAGAAGCAAAAAGAATGGAAGAAGGACTTAACAGGCATACCAATGCTCATGGATGAGTCAATGGTCAAGTCATATTTAATTGGAGTTGGTTATGAAGAGCAAACTGTGCGAAAGTATAAGACACTTCGTGCATGGGAGCACAAGCAAGATGTACATCCTGTCAAGTAAGTCTGTGTTTTATGATTGATTATAAAACATTGAAACTACGCTTCAAGTAAGACATAATAGCATGTCTGAGAAAATAAACCCGTCTTCAAAGTTAAATTGCAACATTTTAGATAAGTTGAAACTTTGTCTTTATTCTGTCTCATTATAGTTTTGACCTTTCCTTTACTGTTTTGTGCTTTAGAGTTCATTTGCTGCCCGATTTCCTAAGTCTTTGGGCTCTTAGAGGAATCTGCAACCCGTCATTCTCAACTGATCAGGAGGAAAGCAAAGTGATGTACGTTGTACTGGAAACCCAATCAAGCAAACCAGTGTTTTGCCAATGCACATGCACAATTGGGTAAGCTGGCTGTATTTATTTAAAAAAATGTCAAATGAAACTGATTACTTAAATGTAGCATTTGTTTTCTAGGTTGAGAGGGGACTGTAGCCATGTGGGAGCTATTCTCTTTACCCTGTGTGATGTAGTAGCTGAGGGAAAACAGCATCTTCCACCTGACCCCACCTGTACTGATCTGCCTTGTTCATGGTCAGATCCTAAAGGTATCCTGAAAATGAACTTTATAATATTGTGGATTATTATTCTATTACATGTCGGGATTTATTTTCTATTTTTCAAATGCATTTCTCTTTTGCCCATTTTACAGGTGCCAAAGTTGAACCTGTCATTGTAGAGGATATCAACTTTTATAAGGCCAAAGTAGGTAAAGAACCACCCACAAAGGAATTCCATCCATCCCCTTCTGTAACAGCAAGTTTCTATGGAACCACACAGCATGATAAAAGGACCATGGATGAATTAAAAATGAACTTAAAGAGAGACCTTTTCTATGCAAATCATGGAAACCCCATGCCACCTATATTCTACATATTAGCCCAAAAAGATATTCTACCCCAATCACCATTACAGCAAGAATTGCCAGATTTCTTGCCAGCTGATGATCCACATTTGGCGTACAGTTTTAATATGGACATTGAAGACATCACTGCGCATGAGAATGTTAGAGCAATAGTAAGCCCTATCAAGTCAAATCCAGCTTCACTACATGACATCACTTCAAAAGCTGATGCAATTATTGACAAGCTAAGAGTACAAGATGATGATATCAAGAAGATCGAAAAGGCTACAAGGGATCAATCAAATTGTAAACAATGGTTTGTACAAAGAACCCCTAGAATTACAGCTTCACAATGTAAACGAGCTCTCATGAAAGAGACAACTAGTCCCACCAAAGCTGTGAGTGAAATCCTTGGCTATAACAACAAGATTCAAACTGGACACATGAGAGATGGCATTTGTTCTGAAGGGGAAATCATTGAACAATATATGAAAATAACAAATAACAAAGTACAAAAATCTGGCTTTTTTGTGTCAAAAACTCATCCCTTCCTAGGAGCCTCTCCCGATGGATTGATAGATGATGATGGATCTATTGAGGTGAAGAAAATCCACCCGCATTACAATGAGACATTGGAAGCAGCATTGAAAAGACTACACATTGTCAAAGATGTAGATGGATGTTTAATTGTTAATGAAAACCATAAATATTACTATCAGATGCAACAGCAGCTGTTTTGCACTGGTCGAAGATGGACTGACTTTGTGGCTTCTGATGGCACTCATTTGTTTGTTAGAAGAGTGGATTTTAATGAGGATTTCTGGAATATTAATTTACCAAAACTCGAGAAGTTTTTTTACAACATACTTTTGTTAGAGTTAGCTTATCCCAGAGTGAAATATGGCATTGAAAGAATAGGTAAACTGGGAATTGAATTTTCTACTCTTGCTTCATTGAGACAAATTTAAAATTGTATAAGTTAAGACTGTCACAGTATCTGCTTACATTAGTGTTAAGATAATAGGATTGCTTTTGTATAACAACAATAGATGTCTTAATTTTTTACCTCATTGGGTTCTAATTTCCAGAAAAAATCTAATCAAATGATTGGATTACTTTTTGAGTAATCATATTGACTATCAAAATATGTTGATTATAAAAATGTTAATTGTGAAAATATTGAGGGGCCACAGCCAGGATGAAACAGGGTTGAAATTTGAAGTCTTCGTCATTTTAGCCAGAAATTGTTCCTTAAATTTGAAAAATGTTAATGTTCAAATTACAGCTGATAAACTGCCCGTTTTGTATACAGATATTGTTTGTAGTGAATCAGATACTTTCCTCTTACTGTCTTAAGATAGGTGCTTGAAAGTTAACCAGATATGCACACAGTAAAAATTTGTTCAGCTAAATGAGCCATTGAGAGTGGAATTGGTTTACACAGGATCTGAAAAGTTTTGATTCGTTGGATAGCTCTCTCAACGTGTATTCTTGCCTCTGCAATCTTCTCTGAGCGCTTTCCCTCGTGTTTTTTTAGTTGTGATCTACCTGTTCCTTTAAAATCTGGAATAGTAACCTTCACTCCTTTTTCTTCCATTGCTTCATCGATATCAAATCCTCTGTCAGCCATTAATTCATCCCCTGCCTTTAGGGTAGCAATAAATTCTGCACTGCTTGCTGTGATGTGTTTGTCTGATGTCCTGCCTCCCCATGCTCGAGACACATAAACAATTGCTCCATGTGCATTTATTGCTACTAGAAACTTAAAGGTTGTATGACTCTTGTAATTTGAGTATACTTCTTTGCAGGCCTTTAATGAGGAGGGTTTCTGGGTAAAGATTTCAGTGCAATCCACAATAACTTTGAGGTCAGGGAATGACGAGAACTGATTTGCCTTTCCACATTCCTCATAGTCAGGCATTTGGCAGAGATCTTTTAAGTGGAAATACAGCAGATTAATCCATGCAGAAAAATTTTTGCTGACACTTGCTTCACTGATTCCAAATCTCAATGCCAGATCTGGCAGTGTAAGTCCTACTCTTAATCTAACAGCGACCATGAACAACTCCTCCTCCAATGGCAGCTTGGATGATGGCCCTGGTTTGTTTCCTAACTGACAGTCACGTAAAGCCATTTCAGATCCTCTCCAACATTTTTTTTTTTGTCTACACCAACAGCATTTAAATAGTTAAATAATGCTTTGAAGGTGTCATAGTTAGGGAGACTAGTCCAAAAATGAAATTTGTCATTGTCTAGCTTAATTTGATCCAATAAAAGACATTTTGCACTAGCTTTTGATTTTCGTGCTCAAGTTCGCTCACTTTGCTCTGCAAAGAAGTGAGCTCTTGCAAAATGTCATCGCTTAATTCTCTTGACTTGGGATCCACCTGCGACTTGCAGTAGTCATGCTCTTTCAATGGGTGTTCTATTGGTAAACAAGCTCCCCATATTTCATGATCATCAACAGATTTGAATGATTTTCTTGGGCGACCCCTACTTTCCCCCAATACCTGAGAAAATGATAAAAAAGATATGTTGGAAATAGTGTTTCAAGTATAAAAACTCAAACAAAAACACTTATCAAAGTCATCGTGAAGTACTTACACTGACTCGTTTGCGCTTTGGTTTTACAGTTTCAATTGCAACGAAGTCATCTTTGTTTGTTTTTTGACTTGTTCTGGTCTTTCGACTTTCAATTTCCTTCTTGAACTCAAATATGGATGGATTGTAAGCCGAATGTGTAGGATCATCGGACTTTTCTCCTCCGACGAAGTGAGCTGAGCACAATCGAGTGTTGTCTGTTGGTGAAAAATCTTGTCGGCGAATTCTATTTAACCAAACATTTCTTCGCTTAGATTCTTTCGGAATTCTGTAAAACTTGAGATTTGGGTTTCTTTTCCGATTATTTGAGCAGCTTGGAGCACAGCAAAAGTCGTTTTTTCCCATGTAAATTACGATGATATATAAGAGTTTTGTAAACAGATATGGCGTCCTTAGCTTTGTTGTCAGACTGGTTACCCCCAAGGCGCAAGGGATTATGGGGATGTGAAAGAAGAGAATATTCATTGCGCTGAAGAATCTAAACTGCCGGCACGCACCCAGTTAATTAATAGAGGTGCTTTTGGGATCATTTTTTACTGTCCGCCCTCCGTGTATCTTAAGTTGGCGCCAAATTTTATACTCATATTTCGCGTTATAAAATGGAGTTAAGGAAAATGAGCGAAAGGGAAAAGCGGAGGATTTAAACTTTGTTTCACTGTTAGAGTTCTTAGCATGATAACGCGCCGACTTAACAGACACTTCTGATTCGACTGTGAACCAGCGGTTTTTATTCAAATACAAATAACTTCCAAGTTTGATTGCTAAAGCACCACTACTCTTCTCAGTAGACTGCTACACCCACGAATTTTTTTGCCGCCTTGAGCTCTAGAGTAACGTTTTTAAATGAAAATCACGTAATACGTCAAAGTCAAGTGCATTTCAATGTACTACGTGTTTGATTTCACAACATTACTTTTAAAGCGGTAAAAAAATTCGTTGGGTTCAGCGGTCCACTGGGAAGAGTAGTATCGTGGCCAGAAACATTCTCGTCCCAATAGCCGTTTTCGCTTCTCTAAGCCGGCTCAGGCTAAGAGAAGCGAAATGGGCTTTGGGCACGTGAATGGGCCCGAAAAAGATCAAATGACATGTATAAGTTGTATTTAGCCTAGGAGAGTTTGAATTCAGGAAGAAGCTGCAGTTGTAATGGTTCACGAGGGTTCGAAAAGTTTCAATCAACTTTCAGAGTCGTTTTATTAAAGCTATTATGCGTAAGTTTTCGCTTACTTATCGTCCAGACCTCGCTCTTCTTGACACAAACTTCCCCACCCCACCCCTTTTAGATGTGTCTAGGCTGCAACAATCATTACCACAACCTCCCCCACAAAGGCTGTGTTTGTAACACTAATCGCTTCCGAAGAAATTTAAATTTCGCGCTCGGTGAGCTGGCTACGCGCCGGTGATTACTAACCTTTGTCTTGCGAACAAAAAAACCCTTTTCCTTCAGACAATAGATAAGGACATATAAGGAGCGAAAGCTTGACTTATTGTACAGCCAAAATCCTAACCAAAAGTTTGATACGTTAAGTGTGTGTCGAGAAAGAGTGATAAGAAGCTTTATACATATGGCAGTAAACAGCCGCTGAACGTTCTAGGAAAATTCTCAGCACAAGCGAGAGTAGAGGGAAAAGAGGCCGAAGCTGAATTTGTTGTTATTAATGGCGAAGGGGCGGCACTGCTTGGAAGAGAAACTGCCATAAAGCTTGGAGTGTTGAAATTAGGAATCCAGATCTGCACCGTGACATGTAGTGAGACAATCATGTCTGATTACAAGGAGATCTTTGAGGGTGTGGGAAAGTTGAAAGATTTCCAAGTTAAGTTGTATGTGAATCCAGATGTACCCCTAGTGGCGCAACCAGTCAGGCGTACCCCATTTAGTCTTCGAGACAAGGTTAAGGAGAAGATTGAAGAATTAATAGCCATGGACATAATTGAACCAGTAGAGGGCCAACCCCGTGGGTTAGTCCAGTTGTAGTAGTCCCAAAGTAGAATGACGAAATACGCCTTTGTGTAGACATGCGCAGAGCTAACGAAGCCATTATCAGAGAACGTTATCCCATACCTACAGTGGACGAAGTGCTCCAAAGCCTCAACCAGAGCACCATATTCAGTAAACTGGATTTAAAATGGGGCTACCACCAGTTAGAACTCCATCCAGATTCCAGAAGCATCACAACGTTCACTACACATTGTGGTCTTTACCAATACAAGCGCCTCATGTTTGGGATAAGTTCAGCTCCAGAAGTATACCAGCACGTCATCCAACAATCATTACAAGGCTGCGAAGGTGTTGCCAACATCTCAGATGATATCATCATTCATGGGAAGAACACTGAGGAACATGACAGAAGATTGCAGCGAGTTTTGGAAAGGCTGAAAGAGAAGAACCTCACACTGAATGCAGAGAAGAGTAAGTTCCATATGACCCCGATGGTCTTCATGGGACTGGTGCTAAGCAACAATGGTATTGGTCCTGCTGAAGACGAGGTAAAGGCGATCGTTGATGCAAGAGAACCGCAAAGCGCATCAGGAGTCAGAAGCTTTCTGGGGCTGGCAAATTACAATGCCCTTTTCATTCCGGACTTCGATACAGCCGCGGAGCCATTACGAAAGTTGACCAAAAAGGGTGTTCGTTTCGAATTTGGAGAAGAGCAGAAGAATACATTCAATGAGCTTAAGAAGAGACTATCAAGTGCAGATAATCTTGGCTATTTTGATAAAGATGCCAAGACACTAATCATAGCAGATGCAAGCCCGGTGGGCCTCGGTGTGATCCTCATCCAAGAGCAGCAAGGCAGGAAAATAGTCATTAGCTACGCAAGTAAGAGTTTAAGCGCGGTGGAAAGGCGTTATTCGCAAACACAAAAAGAAGCCTTAGCTGTCGTATGGGCATGTGAACGATTCCATGTGTACTTGTACGGCATTGAATTCACACTGTATACTGATCATAAGCCGCTGGAAACAATCTACTCGAGCAGGTCCAAACCGTGTGCACGAATCGAAAGATGGATCCTGCGATTACAGCCATATAAATTCCAAGTCAAATACCTACCTGGTGAGCAGAATATTGCTAACCCATTTTCACGCTTGTTGCATGCGAATGGACAAGCAGAACCATCATCGGCGCACAAGGTGTCGGATGAATTTGTCAGGTTCGTCGCAGCAACTGCCACTCCTCAATCGATGACAACACGTGAAATCGAAGAAACCTCATCAGAAGACAGAGAGTTTGTGGAACTACGCCAGTACATTAAAGATGGAAACTGGAAAGGTGACCAGCAGAAGCAGTACGTACCAGTGTGTCAGTATGTAGCGAACTGTGTGTTATTGGCAAGCTGATCCTTCGTGGTACCAGGGTTGTCATACTGAGCAAGCTGAGACCTCGAGTATTGAACCTTGCCAATGAAGGACACCCAGGAATTGTCAGTATGAAGCAGAGGTTGCGATCAAAAGTCTGGTTGCCTGGAATCGACAGGGAAGCCGAGAAGTTTTGCAAAACTTGTTATGGCTGTCAGCTTGTAAGCAGCCCAGCAAACCCAGAGCCAATCAAGTTAACACCATTACCAAGTAGCCCCTGGCAAGATTTGGCCATTGACCTGTTAAGCCCATTACCCTTAGGAGAATCTGTCTTAGTCATCATTGATTACTTCAGCAGTTACTATGAAATAGAAGTCATGCGTTCCATAACGTCAGAAAAAGTCATAGAGTGTTTGGAGAAAATCTTCACCACGCATGGACTACCTCAGTCACTCAGAAGTGACAACGGTCCACACTTCAGATCTGAAGTATTTGAAAAGTATTTAGAGGATAACGGTATAGAACACAGGAAGACCACGCCACTATGGCCACAAGCGAATGGTGAAGTGGAAAGACAAAACAGGTCCCTCCTCAAGAGGATGAAAATAGCTCAAGCTGAGGGGAAAGAATGGAAGACAGAAGTGCGCAAGTATTTGGTAGCATATAGGTCAACCCCTCCAACTACCACAGGTGTGAGCCCAGCGGAACTCTTGTTTGGCAGAAATATGCGTACTAAATTACCCGAACTGAAAGAGGAGAGCACAGAGAGCGGGATGCGAGACAGACATGGAAAAATGAAAGCCAAAACCAAATGGTATGCAGACAAGAAGAGGAATACCCACGAGTCTTACCTAGCTCCAGGTGATTAAGTGTTAGCCAAACAAGAGCGTAAAAATGAATCATCAACATCATTTGCTCTTGAGCCTTACGATGTTATCACCAAGACTAGAAACAGTGTTGTTATTGAATCACCAGATGGAATTCAACTAATGCGAAACACAACCCATGTAAAGAAGTATGAGGAGACATCAGAGAACCCGGGGGAAACAACTTCAACGCTTGATGTTACTGATCCTGTGGAACCGGAAGCAGAACGAGAAAAACTGGGCAGCCCGGTTGTGACGAGACCGATTAGAGTCAGAAAACCGCCGGAAAGATTTTAAGACTTTGTTATGACTTGAGTGTCATTATCAAGGACTATGTTTTGACTTAGGTGCCATTATCAGAAACTTTGTCGTGAGTTTTACTGTTCATAAGGGGAGGATGAATGATTTTGTGGCTAGCCGTTTTATGAGTTTCAATTGTACTAGGCTTTAAGCGACTCTCCGTTGTGTTGACATCTTAGGATCGTTGTGGCTCTAAATGAAAAAGAAAGGGATGTAGTGTTTGTAAGGTACACTTCGTGTGCCATACATGATGTAGGTAAGCAGGTAATGTGAGAGAGGATTGAATCATTAAAGTAGCATGGCAGATGTATAGATTAGATTCGTGTGTATCCATTTCCATCGACTTTAGAACGTGACAGGTACAATTTCAAGCCCCCTCACTCCAATCATCTAGTTTTAAGACGAATGTCATATACACTGATTTGAAAGGAAAACTTTACCACAATTGCCAATAATGTCGCAATCTGATTGGCCGTTGTCATTAAGAGTACAGACGACGCTTCTCGCGTTAACGTGTCACGCAGCGAGTCACGTACTGAAGGAATCGTTTCATTTGACGTCGATATTTGGTAAAAGACAAATCGGTAGTGGTGTAGCGGGGTCTGTAACCTTATAAACAACGGAAGCAACGGTATTCGTCATCACAGCGGTGAAAATTTGTTACATCACTGCGAATGGAACCGGGGAAAGGCAGGCAACGGCCCGATATTTTGGGCAGTTAAGGAGGTATTCTTGCCAAGACGGTGATTTTGATAGCTTTTTCCCAAGCTGAGTTCAGTTAAAATATAGATTACTTCATGATACCAAGATCATTGGCCGAACAGAGGTAACTTCAATGCCTATTTAATTAAGGGCATTCCCCTTCTCTGTATCAAGCGATAGCTCATTTCAGTTAGATCGTAGAAAACGAATAACGGATGACTAATAGCGTATTAATTTTGTTTTAGGCTCTCAGTTAAGGAAAGGTAGCTTTTTGTCAACATATGACCTAGTTTTTATCGCAACTAAAATGCAAAGGAGGTTGTGGCAGAGAGCATTAGTGTGCACGAAAAACAATCAATAAAACATAATGACTCCATCTCCGGATTTACTAAATGACTTCAAGCTCGTTTTGACCCGATAGGGTAATTTGTTTGCATTTGTCTGCTCGGATAATATATAGTTGCTGTGGTAACCTAATGAGCCATAAAATGAGATAAGCCGCATCACGTCTAGTTGCACTGATGTATTAAATCCTTGACCCTTAAGAGTGACTAGCAGCTAATTTCTCCTTACAATATCACCCATGAATCACACATGAAGATCATGAGAGTAAAGGAAATAATCACCAACTAAAGAAAGCTCTCGATTGTTAAACAAATTCTCCTTTTCCGCACCCAAGGCAATGTAAAAAGAACAGTGCGGAGAATATGCATGCAGATGTTAGGGTGTAAAGAGTTAAAGTGAAACCGTTTGTAACACTGATGTTCGCATCCGCACAATCTTCAAGTTGATTATAGAGCATGGTGAATTGTATCCAGTGCGCCTCTCTGATCATTTTGACTTTTATTGCAACATCACTGCGCATGGAATCGGGCAAAGGTACGCAACGGCGCCATATTTTAGGCAGTTAAGGAGGTATTCTTGCCAAGATGGCGATTTTGGCGCTAGAAAAAAAAAAAAAGGCATAGCAGAGCAGCGAAAACGAGAGGAGGAGCTTGAAGGACCGAAACTGTCTAACTGAATTTTACGGGTTTTTTTTTATCCGTTGACTTATTCAATTTTTTATTGATCATTTTTATTTAACAGGGGTTTAGAATATTTGGCCGTTTTCTGGAGAAAAACGTGTTCAATGCGTCTGCTTTCGCTTTTAGATAAGATGAAGCCGGCTATTTTAATCACCGTTCTTATTTTGGTTGCAATAACAGCTATATCAGCAATATCCTCTTCAGGCTGGGGGTGGAATAATGGGCGGCGTCCCCTGCACGAGTTTAGCAAGGTAAGTATCATGTCCTCGTTGTTGAATACATTTTCGGTTGTATTTGATACTGAGGATCCGTTTCGTAGATTTTTTATCTCTTTTTAAATTTATTTCATTGTTTTCTGTAGGAGAAGTTCAGAAACAAACTCATGGATTTCATTATGAATCATGAGGTAACAAAATAACTATCTTATCACTGGTCAGAGACCTAGAGCCTGCGGGGGGGTGGGGCAAAATTTTTGGTTCATGTGTCTGCAACTGCCGGCTTTTCTCCACTCTGCGTTTATTTTTTTTTAAACCAAAACAAGGGGGGAAGCGGGCCCCCCGTGCCCCTCCACTAGATCCGCCACTGGAAATGAATGGCGGGATACTTTAAATCATTTTCACGAAAAATTTTGCAAGATTGCACTCTTCCTATCTTTCTCTCTCTCTCTATACAGAAAAGATGCAAGCATGATTATTGCAGCCCTGGTGATAGCTGCTGTGGTGGAAGATGGAAAATATACTTGAATTTTGCTTTTTCCTTTACGCGCGGTACTTACGCTTTTGCTCCCGATCAGATTTAGTTATGAATAGGACGTGAAACATGTATGTTGGCAAATCTGTATTTTCCTTCACCCGAAAAAGGATTACTTAGATTAACTAATTGTCTCTTTATTTTTATTATTATTATTGTTATTTTCATTTATTTGCTTATTTATTCATTCATTCATTCATCTTTTGTTGTTTTTGTTACTTATTTACGTTTGTCTATCATTGACAAATTTCTGTTAAATTACCTTTAGTGTCTGTCCAATCGGAGCTTCAGCTGGTAGCTGGTGTAATTGTGTACTAAACCGGTCTCGTTCAGGTTCAAACGAGAAATAACTGATCACACATCTCTGCATTGAGTGGTCGAGTGTATCATGGCTCTCTCAAGCGCCGGGATGCGAATAAGCGACTTTAAAAGCAGTAGATCAGCCAAGTTGACATAAGAGTAGAGGATTTTCGTGAAATTGTATTCAGTAGTTCAAGCGCTTTTGTAATCTCAATAAAAACCATTTTGAAAAATTTTGAGCATATTGAGTTGTTCTCCGTAACTAACACCTGCTTACATCTCCTCCTATTACCAAAGTGTGTGTCGTTTATTGTCTTTAATGGTGATTTTTCACCGTCGCTTATACGAACTAAAATTTGAGGATAAAGGCAAGGCGAAGATAGTGCCCTATACTGCTTCTTGCTGACTGCTGTTTGAAGAGTTCTATTTATGTGAAGAATAAGAGTCCGGCGTCCGATTTCTACCACAATCTAAATCATTAACAGATATCCCCCCCCCCCTCCCTGATTTACCCATGGCGGGCGATTTGAATTTGACTGTAACAACGCAAGTTTTTTACACGAAACGAGGAAATGTTGTATTCCAAACTAAACTACTCACAGAAAAATAACTCTACTGATATTTTGCGACCGTTTCTGGGTATGTGTTATTGCTTTTGACAAGTATAACAAATACTAAGTGTTCGTTGCGGTTCTCCTCATCGTCCGCCATCTTTATTTTTTGGGGTGAATTCAAAATTAGGGGGAGGAGCTTATGCCCTTTTATACCGCGCCTTCGTGTTTAATGGCGAAATATGTAAGAACGTTAACACATACATAAGGTATAAATGAAGACACTAAAAATAAGTAATTCGATATAAATAAAGTAGGCTATGTAATCTACGAAGGATGCTTTTCGGCGTTTTTATAATATACGACATGACGTAAAGACAACAGAGTGACAATAACTCTCGAAAAAGAAACAACAACTTTGAGTTTACAGTTAAAAGACATGTTTCGACATTCTCATGTCATCTTCAGTTGCAAATGAGCATTTAACGGTTGTCCATTTGAATTTATATTAAGGTACGTTACAAATTACGTGCCAGGGCTTAAGTTACATTTGAATGTTAAAAACGCAAAAAATATAAATAGTGCGCGCTTGACTAGATGAAAAAAAAAAAAACATAATAATAATAAAATAAAAGACTAAGGAAAAATATAATTAAAAGGAAAGAGACAATTCTAGATGCTTCAATTGCTAATTAAGAATGGGTTTTTCCCCCTTAATATGCAATGCCTCTTTGATCTTGATTTGGTATTTTGAAGCGGCAGAATCTACGATCGTGAAACATTCAGTATCACAAGAGTCAAGACAGGCCCTTGATGATTGCAGGTGCTTGTAAATATGCGAATTTTTTTCCGACAAGAGGCGCTCACGAACTCGTGTACAAATGTGGAGAGTGGTCTCACCAATATAACTGACATTACAGCCAGCACACGAAAATTTATATACGACACGTATACCTCTTGATGAATGCATTGATCTGACGATCAGATACAGTTATCAAGGTAACCCTGGTCTTACGCTAAACGCCGCTGACCTAAAAACGCTTTTTACCTTCGCAACAGCTGAGACTGGTTTCTTGTTTAAGGGTGTGTTTTATGATCAAAATAGATGGGGTTGCCATGGGGTCCCCACTTGCTCCAGTACTTGCAAACCTCTTTATGGGACATCATGAAAAAAACTGGCTAGATAACTATTCATT
Organism: Stylophora pistillata; assembly: GCF_964205215.1. NCBI lineage: Eukaryota > Metazoa > Cnidaria > Anthozoa > Scleractinia > Pocilloporidae > Stylophora > Stylophora pistillata. Next base: position 20,077,870 of record NC_142527.1, on the reverse strand, counting down.
CTCTGAAGTTCTGTTGTACAGACGCTATGTTGATGACACCTTTTGTTTGTTCAATAGCGAGGAGGACGCGCTCGTGTTCTTTGATTATATCAACGCCAGGCATCCTAGTATTCGTTTTTACAATGGAAAAGGAAATTGATAAGAAATTATCGTTTCTAGACATATTGTTAGACAACAGTCATACATCCATCGTAACTAGTGTATATCGCAAGAAGACGTTTACTGGTCTTCTTACTAATTATTTCAGCTTCGCCCCTTTGATTTACAAATTAGTTTTAGTCAGAACATTGACTGACAGAGCAAATGAGATCAATAATTCCTGGGCTGGTTTTCATCTGGATGTCAAGAAACTTATTTTCTTGCTACGGAAAAATTGTTTCCCATCTTGGGACATAGACAAGATCATTTACAGGTATCTAGCGAAGAAAAATAATCCTTCTCCTACTGGGCAGAACGCCTCTTCTAACTCCGGTAAACCTTCTTCGCACTATTATAAACTTCCCTATTTTGGTCGGTTTTCGAACATCGTTCAGACTAAGTTAAGACAACTACTCAAACGTTATTGTAGAGCTGATTTAGATGTTAAGTTAGTCTTCAGTAAGTTTAAACTCAGAAACATGTTCAGTGTGAAAGATTCAGTACCGCTGGGTCTACGTTCGCGTGTCGTATATAAATTTTCGTGTGCTGGCTGTAATGTCAGTTATCTTGGTGAGACCGCTCGCCACAATTGTACACGAGTTCGTGAGCACCTCTTGTCGGACAAAACTTCGCATATTTACAAGCACCTGCAATCATCAAGGGCCTGTCTTGACTCTTGTGATACTGAATGTTTCACGATCTTATATTCTGCCGCTTCAAAATACCAAATCAAGATCAAAGAGGCATTGCATATTAACTGGGGAAAACCCATTCTTAATCAGCAATTGTAGCATCTAGAATTGTCTCTTTCCTTTTAATTATGTTTTTCCTTGGTCTTTTACTTTATTACTATTATTATTATTATTTTTTTGATCTAGTCAAGCGCGCTATTTACATTTTTCGCGTTTTTAACATTCAAATGTAACTTAAGCCCTGGCACGTAATTTGTAACGTACCTTAATATAAATTCAAATGTACAACCGTTAAATGCTCATTTGCAACTGAAGATGACATGAGAATGTCGAAACATGTGTTGTAAATTTAAACTCAAAGTTGTTGTTTCTTTTTTGAGAATATACGAAATGTATTTAAGACAGCTAGTAAGGGAACTTCGACTCAAGCCTAAGAAATTCTTAAGCAAAGTATTCCGCGGTACTTTTTCTTAATTGCAGTCTTGAATCCTGGAAGACGCATGCAGTACATTACGGGGTTTATGGATGAATTTGAAAGCATAAGAGTTGCAGAAAACTCGAAGGCTAATATGTTAGTTTTACTCGAATAAATTGAGATGTTGTTGAGGACGGTAATTACACAAAATGGAAGATAGCAGAGTAAAAACATGAAGAAAACATAAAGTGTGCTCATGGCAGACCTTCGTAAACGCTTTAAACGAAAAATTTCAAACTGCGACATGTGACTCCATTTGATCTTGAATTTGTACTTTATGCCTTTTAACAACTTGATATACTTTTATATATACGAAAAAAGTGACGAGAAGGGACACAGATACAACAACTGCTGCAAATGTCGAGTAAACACGAAATCCCTGTAGCCAAATAAGGCTAAGTAGAAAGTTCATTAACCACAAAGCCATCTGCATAATAACAACTCTTTTTTCCGTCACCAGTAGTCGATATCGAAGGTGCAGTTTAATCGCCCAATATCTGTCCAGCCCAATGATTGTGATATAAAGGAGCGAAATACCACTTAGAAAGGAAGTCGCTATGCTGTAAGCTGCCAAAACCGAACAGGGAGGAACTCTGTTCTAGTAAACGGGAAATAAAACAAATATGTACAGTGGATGGACGATGGATCCTACTCCAATATCAGTCAAGGCCAAACCAAAAATAAGATGATTTGAGATTGATCGCAAGGAGGGCAAATAGACGAAGCTGAGAAGAATGGAAGCATTTCCCAAAACTGCGGTGAACGTGAGCAGAATGTTTGCCAAAATGTTGAACGCTAAAGGCGTATTTTGTTCACCAATAAGTATCATAATAGGTGTCTCAATGAAACATCGAGGTCGAGTTTCGTTTGAAGACTGACTCATTAGTAATCTATATGGAGCAGGACAGACCTGCTCGACTTGACTCGCTAAAGGTCTCTTTTTTGCGTCAGCGGCGGAAAATTAGAGGCCAAAAAGTTAGGAATGAATTTTGCAGATCTTCCCCTCTCGTAATAAATAAAGACAAAAGTGATATATGAAAAGCACCTATTGTGATAGAAGTCTCGAAAATAATTGGTTACGGCCAAAAATAAGTTAAAACAAAAATGTTAATGCTGAGATCTATTAACGGCATCTATCATGCTAGAAAAAAAGTGGAAAAACACTGATCAACCGCTGTTCTGACTATTTCCTTTCTTATAATTATACAATCTTTCATTTCGTTGAAAAATAATTTGTTGTTTCTCCACGAAACAGCAAATTTTTGCAAAAAGGATTAAAAGATTAAAAAATATAAGGATTATTCTGAAACACCATTACGGTTCAAGTTAAGACAATTTATTGAAATCACTGCACGACAGATCTACTTAACAGTTAAGTCGGCCAAAAATTGTCATTTATTTCTTTATTAATCTGGCTGCTGACGAAAAATTGTGGCATAAAGAAAATTTTGATTCTTGGCTTAAACTGCGTTCGATTTCTTAGTTGTACCGTAAGAATCGCATCGTACTTGAGAATCGTAGGTGTATGATAACAAGCTTCAAGAGAATACTAGAAATGACAGTTTCAAAAAAGAAAGAAACAAAGAGCAATTGAGTGCCCTGATTGGTCTGTTTCGATCTTTCGGTAAAGTTAGGTCGTTCTTTTTCGGTCGTTTGTGATGTTTATGTCGTGAATGAGTCGTTTGTATGGAGCGGGTAGTTGTTGACATCTGTTTAGGGTAGTCTGTTCTAAGTTAGTAAACCAGCTTTCCAGAGTCATTCGTTGAAAATAGTCAGTGCCCTAGGTTAGGCATTGCGCAGAGTCCCAGTCAATGTTTTGGTTGGTAAGTCGATGGTGTTCAGCAATGTGATTGCTGACATCACCTTTCCTCGTCACCCGTCTGTGTTCAGTCAGTCTTGTTGTGAGGTTTCTGCCAGTCTCACCGATGTAGGAGGCTTGGCAGTCGGAACAATTGATCTTATAAATGGTTCCCTGTCTGTTCCTCGGTTCGTCTTTGTCTTTAACGTTGGTTAGTAACTGACGTAGTGTGGTGATGGGTTTGTGGGCGACGCGGATATTGAAGGGTAGTAAGATGCGCGAGATGTTTTCAGACATGCCTTTTATGTACGGTATGGTTGCTGTAGTCGTGGGGGTTGCGGTGTCGTTTGTTTCGGTAGTGGTAGTGGGTCGGTGAGTGTTTCGTCGGATGAAGTCGTTGTTGTAGTTGTTCTTCGTAAAAACACGGTGAAGGTATTTGTTCTCGTCGGATAAGCTGTCTGTCGAGTCACATACTAGTTGTGCGCGTCGTGTTAGAGTTCTGATAGTTGTGGCTTTGTGTGATGTAGGGTTGTAGGATGACTCGTCTAGTAATCTGTCGGTGTGTGTCGGTTTCCTGTAAACTGTCGTTCGTAATGAGTTGTCGTTGTGGCTTACCAGGCAGTCTAGAAAAGGAAGTTTGCCATTTTCTTCGACTTCTCTGGTAAACTGTATGTCAGTGTTTTGTTCGTTAAGGTGGTTGTGGAATGCGTCAATTTCGTCGTGTCGAACGTGTCTGCCAAGCCTCCTACATCGGTGAGACTGGCAGAAACCTCACAACAAGACTGACTGAACACAGACGGGCGACGAGGAAAGGTGATGTCAGCAATCACATTGCTGAACACCATCGACTTACCAACCACAACATTGACTGGGACTCTGCGCAATGCCTAACCTACAGCACTGACTATTTTCAACGACTGACTCTGGAAAGCTGGTTTACTAACTTAGAACAGACTCCCCTAAACAGATGTCAACAACTACCCGCCCCATACAAACGACTCATTCACGACATAAACATCACAAACGACCGAAAAAGAACAACCTAACTTTACCGACAGACCGAAACAGACCAATCACGACTGACTTACGTCACTTGAGTCTTACAGCCAATAACATCACGGCAAAACCAACCGATCATTTCACACGAACTGGAATAAAAACATTCTACTGACAACAATCATTCACTTGACTCTGATGATGACTTCCGCACAGGTTGTCGAAACGTCAGTCACTGCCACCGACAACAGTCCTTCTCAGGACTACACTCACCCGGACGATCAGACTATACCTTCACATAACACAGTAAATAAAATATCAAAATTTCAAAATTACGGTAAAAGGAAATGTTTTGCTCGGCAACAGAACGTTTGAATGTTTTCACTCTTCACAATGTTTAAAGGAAGTTTATTAAAAATTTCTGCGCCAGTAAAAAGAAAGGTCCTTCTCCCAAAATTCTGTTTTACTTTTGGTAGGGATAGCCTCAGACTTTGCCTCGTGGAATAATTGTGAATATTCGAAAATCTGGTAAAATATGATGAAAAGTAACTAGGAACTAACGAGTGGAGACAGAGAAAAACGAGTTTAGCCTTGTGGTAATAGCGTCTACTGGAAAGAGTCGGCCATTGCAGCTGATCTATTGCTTCAGATGACCGAGAGCAACGTGTAATAATCCGTGCAGATCTATTTTGTAAGCGCTGTAGTCGATCTATATCTTGTTGTAAAAGGTTACTCCAGGCAATGTCACAGTAATCAAATAAGGGAAGAATTAAGGTATTATGAACAAGTATTGCTGCCTCTTTTGTGACGAAACTTCTAATGCGGCCCAGAATACTAACTCTTGACGCCACCTTTTTACACATATAGTCTGCGTGAGCCTTCCAAGTCATAAAATTGTCGAACACCACGCCTAGGTATTTAAAAGTAGTTTCGCAAGAAATGAGCTTTCCGATAAGATTAAGATTTAAAATACAATCGCGCTCTTTATGCCTTCGAGATGTAAATAGTACACACTTAGTTTTTGAAACATTGAGAACAAGATTGTTGTCTTCTAGCCACTCAGATAGACATTGAAGATCTTGATTAAAGTAAAAAGTTAAATTGTCTACTGTTGGGCCAGCAAGATATAAAACTGTGTCGTCAGCGTACATATTTACAGAACAGTGTTTGACACAACGTGGTAAATCATTAATGTAGACAATGAATAACAGGGGTCCGAGGATGGACCCTTGTGGCACTCCAGAAGTTATAGCAAGCTCTTCAGATGAATGAGAATCAATTTGCACGAACTGCTTTCTTCCCGTAAAGTAGTCCTTAAACCATAGAAGGCTTTCCTCGCATATACCATAGTACTCTAATTTTCTGAGCAAAATGTCATGGTCAACTGTGTCGAAAGCCTTTGCCAGGTCAATAAACACAGAACCAGTAACAAGGCCCTTATCCATATTCAGGAGAATCTCGTCGGCGAAATAAGTTACAGCCGTCTCAGTTGAGTGCATTCTTCTAAAACCGGACTGTAATTTACAGAGCAAGTTATGATCATCGAAAAAACTTGCAAGCTGCTTGTGGATTAAACGCTCTAGGACTTTAGATACCACTGGTAATACCGATATGGGGCGGTAGTTTCTTGGGTCATCTTTTGAACCTGATTTATGTAAAGGGGTCACCTTCGCTTTTTTCCATTCTGCAGGGATAACGTTTTGTTGGATAGTTAAATTAAAAATGAGCGATAGTGGATAGGCCAGGGCGTCTGATCCGTCTTTTAGTAGACGAGATGGAATACCATCAACACCTGTAGCTTTCTTCGGTTTTAAATCTTTAAGAGCCTTTCTAACTTCCGTCACAGTGATCTTTCGTAGATTAAATTTTTCTGGGCGGACAATTTGCGGTAGCCATTTGGAAAAGGATCGCGCAGTTGATCGGTGGATCGACCTTAAATCTTCGGCACAAGAGACAAAGAAGCTATTGAAGGTGTTACACTTGTCTTTTGCTTCATTAGCTGTACGAGCAGTAGCGCTGCTACTCTTTGAGCCATTTCCGAGTAGCCGTTTTAGGTTTTTCCAGGTCCCACGAGAATCTCCTCTTGTCTCCTGGAACAGTTCGTTGTAATATCTTTCTTTCTCTTTTCTGAGCTTCAAAGTCACAACATTGCGTAAGCGCTTGTAAGAGCTCCAATGAAGCTCATTGTTTGACCTCAATGCCAGATTATGAAAGCGGTCTCTTTCATTTATTAGATGTTTTACCTCACGTGTCAGCCATGGTACTTTATTTCCCCTGACTCGCACGCGGATTCTTGGGGCATGGGTGTCGGCTACTTCACAAAAAAGGTGTTTAAATGAGTCCCATGCGTCCTCAACATCTGCGAAGGAATTTATCAATGACCATGGAACTTTATTTAGATCTTCAATGAAAGCATCACGATTAAAACGCTTGAAATTCCGGGTATCAATTATCCTCGGGGGAGGCGGTTTCAAACGATGTAATTTACGGACGGCATATGTTGCGGAGTGATCACTAAAGCCAACTGGTATTACCCCGGAGACATATAGATCCGGACGACTGGTAAAAAATAAATCGATCAGGGTCTTTGAATTTTCAGTTATGCGAGTGAAATTGTCAATAATCTGCCGCAGACTAAACTCTTTCGCCATGTTCATAAAGCGCTTTGTAGATGCAGGTTTATTCGACTGTTTCAGGTCGAAATTCAGATCTCCGGTAATGACAATTTCCTTTCCCCGATCAGCCATTATTGTTAACATATTTCTCAAGCCCTCAACGTAAGTTGCAACGTTGTCCGCATTCGGTGGGCGGTAGCAGGAACAGAAAATAAAACCTTTAGATTTTGGAGGTGTTATTTCCATCCAAAGGCATTGAATATCCGGTTGATCATTTTCAAATTCTTGAATAACTTTGTAATTGAGGTTCGAGGAAATGTAAATGAGAACACCACCATTTCGGCGAGTTTTATCTCTTCGTACAAGTGAGTAGCCGGGAAGCTGAATTTCACTGTCACTGATTGATGAATCTAGCCAAGTTTCGTTTAGGGACAGAACGTGCGGTAGGTGGGTCTCACAAAAAACTCGGATTTCATCCATCTTGTTGACAAGACTTCGCACATTCAAATTACAAATTCTTAAGCCTTTTACCGTACTCAACTTGAAGTTTCCACTTTGAGAAGTTGATTTTGGACCAGGGTTTCGCTCAACATTGCCACTGGACAAGAGTAGCGATAAGCATAGGCAATAGGCCAAAGTAGAGGTGGTGTGCTTTGAGAGTTTGACTTTATGGTTGCCCGCCATATCGACTGCTCGAGCTGCAAACTCATTCAGCGCAGTTTGAGCTATTTTTGCTCAAAAAAATAGACAGCTTTTTACCAACGTATCCCTAATTGACCTAGTTTTTATCTTAACTATGATGCAAAGGAGGTTGTGACAAAGAGCATTAGTGAGCAAGGAACATTTTTAACAGAGGACAATGACTGCATCTTCAGAATTATTTAATTATTTCGAGTACGGTCTGAAGGATGTGGTAATTTCGCAATTTGATTTCTTGGATAATATATTGCTGTGATGTACTTAATGAGCCATAAACTGAGATAAATAAGCATCAATTTCAGTTGCACTGACGCACTAAAATAAAACAGTATATAAAACTGATGTTCCCATCCGCACAATCTTGATTATGGAGCAAGTGAATTGCATCCAATGGGTGTTTCTAATCATCTTGACCATTATTGCCCGGAAAGTAGTTCGAAAAAGTAGTCCAAAGTTCGTGCAGCTTGGAAAAATGACCCTCAAGGGATAATTTTGTACAACACCTTTTTGTCCGCAAATGGATCAAGATGTCGAGCTAAACGAGTTTTCAACAGGGAACTTCTAACACTATCAAATTACCATAATAGAGGCCCACATTCGTTCCAATTCAAAAGGATGGCCGGTATAAAATCGAAGTGAAATGTTGATTGGCTGTCTGCTACAACGAGTGTAAAGTTTGATATCGTTGGAAGCTTACTTTTGAGTCGCAACAAGTTATTCTTAGTGTTGTAAGTCTGGGTACAACGCTTTTTTTTTTTTTGGTGAATTCAGTTTCTAATGAGAGAGTAGCCAAGTTAAAAACGGAAGAAAAACATTAAAAAAAGTTAATAAGATGTTTCTAATAGAGGAAGGCTGATTTTGATGTAAATGGGGACTCAAGTAGACAATAAATGATGACATGCTTAAATGTCGTTTTTGTCTCAGCATGTAGGAATCGTTGCAATGCAAGGGTGCACGAAGAATGCATCTTGAGAGTAATTACGCTCAATCTTGCTAAGGAATTTTCGTAGGAACAGTCATAGAAAGTTCGCAATGACATATCTTGAAAAGTTAAAGCAAAAGACGTATCTCTTTTTCACAGTTTTTCTTTGCTCGAGGTATTCATATTCCACGTTGATTAGGAGGCTGTTTTATAATATTACGAACTATTTGAAGCTTGCTCAATTTTTCTTTTTGCATCAACCTTTTGATTGTTTTATCTGATCCCCAGCAGTCGCACGCTTAATAAGCTGGAGCAGAGATAGCCATCTGTTTGAATTCGTGTAGATCCTTTTGTTTTTGAATAGTCCTGTAAATATGCAAATGAATTTTGTCATCCGTGATAAACTCACAATCTTAAAGAGCAAACTTGCGGGTTAGTGCATGTACCTCGTAAACATTTTGGGCCTTTTTGATCTCTAAAATTGAGCATACTTCTGTAAGTGAGAATACATGCCCCTCAATGAATAGAAAAGAGAGCCACCGTATTGACTGCGGATAGAGGCTCATCATTTTGAATAGTTCCTTGAGAGCAGCAAGCGGAGTCCAAATAGAAAAGGTTGGCCGGTGATGCAATTAACTTGTTTGTCATGGGACATCGTGAGAGAGGGGCTCCAAAGAAGAGGTTCAAGGACAGCCTAAAGAAGTCACTCAGCACCTGCAATATCGATCAGAAAGAGTGGTCTGACCTGGCTACAGACCGTGGTACCTGGCGCCACACATTCAACCAAGCCACTGCTCAATTTGAGAAGGATAGACGTGAGGTACTTAAAGACAAGCGCCAGAGGAGGAAAGCCCGCGCCACCTCCACCTTCACTCCTAACACCACCTTTCTCTGGGGATACTGCCCGTGGATCTGCCTTTCCCGCATCGGTCTGTTCAGCCACGAACGTGCCTGCAGCCGATGTCAACGTGGACAAACTTTCTAATATTCGCTCGCGAAGTCAAGCCAACATGTGTACTCTGCATGTCAATGATGATATTGGTGTGAAAAGTTTGCTTTCAAGCCTCGAAGATTCATTTTTAGGCTGGAATATCTGGTGGTGAAATCTCCTGTCTGATAGGTGAGTCTAATGCGTAGTACCAGAATATTACAATTGTAAAGAAGAGTTTTCAGGAGGTAACTCATGATTTAAAAGCGTTTTGGTTTCCTTTTGGCTGTAGATCGCGTGATTTCTACATTTTCTTTTTCTTTTTTAATGTTCTATTTTTTGTCGAAACATAAACTTAGCATCAATTTTGTAACTTTGTCGAAGCTTTCATGCAATAGGTAAATTCTCCACCGGACGAAGGAATTCCACATGCATAAATGTCATGTAAAATCGGAAAACTTCACTCCTCTGGTTTAATGACTACACATGGATCGGTAACAATCGAACATTCGCGAGAAGGATTTTATTTTACGCCTACAAAAATGGAACATGAAACACCAATTTGGGAGGACATTGAGTTTGCTATGATATCAATAACAATAATGAATGCCTCTTGGCATCTGGCAAACAACTCGAATCCAAAATCTACAAATATTTGAAGAATTGGAGCCCTAAAATTCATGGTTTTACTAAACGTTGCAAACTTACCAAGAGTTAGGCCAGGTTAAGACGTCATGCTTCTGCCCTGCCTAACTTAATTGCGATTAGGTCCGTCTTTAGCAAGAAATGTTGCAAAATTTAATCGTTATTCTGAGTTCGAAGACAAAAATACGCAATAGATGGTTTGTAACCAATCTCTAGAGACACAGGTAACAATGGTGAAAATAACAAGTGCTGGTGGACGAACAAAAGAAGCTAATGAGGTATCTATTGTTTACGTCCACCAACATAGCGGCGATGACGTAACGTGCAAACCACATGTATATAAATGGTATCTATCCTCCTTATCAATCCTTGTGCAAGTTGATTAAGAGAGGAAACACGAGAGGAAACACGAGAGGAAACACGAGAGGAAACACGAGAGGAAACACGAGAGGAAACACGAGAGTTATAAAAAAAGTGTGAGCCTCGATATCTACTTGGTAAACATTTCCTTTGAAGTGTACATGAGCTATAAATATTTAAGGGAATAATTCCGCTAAAATACATCTGTTCAGCATAATTTATGAATTTTGTTTGGCTCAGCGGAGGCACAACGTCCGAATCGCTGCGCGCCATAGGCGTGTAGCACGGCAGACTTGCCGAACTCAATTGCTTGCCGGACTTAATTAAAAATTTAAATTCAGACGCCGTGCTTTTCTCGAACTTAATTTCTGAATTAAGGTTGACATGGCAGGAGCACGACACCTGAACTTGGCTTTAGGTATACAGCAAAAAAGCCGTGTAAATTTGTAAATAGCTTTGGTCATCCGTCACACTCGCACAGTTTTGATGAGGCAACCTAATAGGTTTGTATTTATGTCTGATTAAAAGCATTGTGAGCGTTTTCAGTTATGCTCTAATGTTTGAAAAGATTTATAATTCTCTGTGAATTCCAACAGTGTGAAGATGAATATCCCTTGAGCGACAACGTCAACAGGCAACTTCTAGTCTGCATCAAGACGATAACAGTTCGATACTTATCCAAAGTGAAATTGCGATTCCATTGCAAGTTTGTTAGATAATTGAACAAAGAAAAGTAGTGTAATCATCATTTATTGAAGAAAATAGAAACAGGAACATGACAACATGCCAATTCCATTCTGCTTGGCATACTTCTGTCACGCAGTACCCATAAATAAATAAATAAATAAATATCTGCGAAATTTACCCACGCAGAAATAACAATTTAGTGTGTTGGATTAATAATTAACTTATTAGACATTTTGGTATGTGTAATATTGCAGAGTATTTTGTTATTTGTATTTGTATTTTGACTTGCCCTACAGGCTTGTCAAAATACGGCAAAACTCTTAAAAATACTCAATTTATTTGGATGATTGATGGTTTCTGAATAAATTGTTGTCAGCCTGACTTGACTGAAGAAGTCTATTGAAACGATTGAAGAAGTCTATTGAAACGATAACATCCTGATCGCGGCGAATATGCAATAGTTTACGGATGATATTAGGTAATCAAAAATACGTCAGCTCTGAAACGTAAACAACAGCGGATCAGTGCTCTTCCTCAAGCGACCATTGCCAAGGTAGAAGGAATGGCCTCGGGGGTGGTCACGAATTTATGCTGGCTTGTGACATGCGCTTCGCCGCCAAGGGAAAATCAGTGTTCATGCAGATGGAAGTCGGCATGGGCATAGTGCCATGCGGCGGAGGAACGCAGCGACTTCCACGCCAGGTCGGTATGGGTCGAGCCATGGAGATCATTCTGGGGGCACATGACTTTGATGCTGACTTGGCAGAACGATACGGAAGCATCAACCGTGCGCTTGATCCAGACGAAATTGAGCCATTCGTGGAAGAGCTGGCTAACCGTATAGCCAAGTTTCCTGCAGGTTCCATTACAGCGTGCAAAAGGTGCGTCCTGTCTGCTGTTGAAACTCCTATTGAAGAGGGCCTGAAGATTGAGGCATACCAGCTGGGGCAAGCCATGTCAACGACCCCTGGAGCCAAACGGTTTGCCTTCGGAAAGGAAAAAGGTCTACAGAATGATATGGAATTCCAGAAGAACTGGGATAAAGGGGTGATGGACATCCAAGCAGTACAGTAATTTATAAGCATGCTGTTTTCTTTTCCTGAGTTTGCATAAAAAGACTCTTTACGTACGCCAATTTGTAGGTTGTGAATGCGTTTGAAAGGGGGAATAACAGCTACAGTTATATAATTATGTTATATGGCCTGGTATGTACATCGAGTATCTTTGTTGTTGTCAGTTTCGTTTTCCGTCGGCAGTAGAATATTAAAGTTTGAGCATTGCGGGACGAACTGAACATGTTTTCTGGTTGTCTCTTTAGTCTTAGTCAAGATCTTCTTTTCCCTCACAGTGACTGGCTTGCAATTTCTCCTTGGGAACATTTAACAAGGACAAGACAGACATTAAGATCAAAAGAGTAAATGAAATTATCACTAACTTAAAAGAGCCCGTGATTGTTAAACTAATTTTCCATGTTAATACCGTGGGAAATCTGCGGAGAACAGTTTGGAGAATGTGCATTCTGATTAACAAATGGCGAACACCACAACGTACACTATTGATAATATGGATGCACGCGGGAGGTTGATAAGCACGGAAGAAGCGTAAGAGTCACGCGAGGCGATAGCCAAGAGCGACTCTAGCTTCTTGAGTGCTTAGCAAACCTCCCAAGTGCATCCATAACTCAATAGTGTACGCTGTGGTGTTAACCATTTGTTTCATAACGTAACATTGATACACTGTAGCTAACGAGTTCCCTTTTATTTAAAAAATCTTACGTGACCAGAAAAAACAAGCGCGCGCGGAAAAATAGTATTTGCATTCGCTCACGTCAGCAACGTACACCCATGAGCAAATGGGGGACGCTAAATTGACCAATCAGAGTGTGCGCTTTACTTTGGTTATGTTATAATGTTAGCTTATAAAGGATTACGGAAAGCCGGTTGTTGCCAAGAGGCATTTGGTCAGAGTATTATTGACAGGGTTGGAATACACTTTCTCAAATTCATTAATAATGCATGAGGGCAACAGCCAATGAATGAGGCATATTTAGGTCACATGCATGGACCTTGATACCCAATGAGCGCTCAGATGAAAATGTTAAGGGTGTTGATCTGAGATGAAACATGGTTTTGATCTCAGATCGAATACTTGCATTTTGATGTGCATTTTCAATAATCAATACATCGTTAACAACAAGGGTTGGACGTATAATGTGAGGGTTGGACGTACTGTCCAACCCTCACATTATATCCTTTCTATATCTTCCAAAATTTCAGAATAATGAATGGAAACGGTAAACATTTAATCCGTATCTCAGTGAACACGGCTAGGACTCTTCAGCTTTTTAAGTCGTTGCGGATACGACTTCTCTAACAAACTTCTGCGTTGCGCTTGAAACCCAATCAACAAAACGTCAAAGGGTCGTTGCGTCGAGGTTGACATACTTCGAAAACTGTTTCGTTTGTTCTTTTTCTATGATTATTATTTTTGTTTATGTGTCGTCTTTTGTTTTTTTTTATGAGGGTGTTTTTTTTATTGTTTCTGTTTCTGCTTTGTTTGTTTTGTTTTTGTGTGTATTTTAAAGGAATGAATTATAGAAAAGCAGGGTCTTTTCATTGAGGGGAACATTTAAACAGGCCCCCCCTAACTTTCATTGATGGTGAAATTTCACTGAGCCTGCCCTAGCCCAATCGGCGCTCATCCTCGGCGGGGATTTGGTTAGATAATCTGACCCTAATCTCCATAGCTCTCTACAAATTTGCACCTCGGGCGCCACTTGAGGTCCATTCTCTTGGGTACGGAAAATCCTTGCTAAGGTCCTGTGATGTGATGCATTCAGGCTAACTCGATAATATAGAGCAAGGATAATGATCTATTCGAAAACAAAATGAAAAACCAAAAAGCAAGGCAGAGCGTGCGATTTCAAAGCTGGCTGTTTCGAACCCTTGGAGTAGTCTCGTATATTTTCATATATCTTGCGTTCGTTTGGATGTAATCATCTGCCCTTTTTTAAAACGATGCGGTGTGATCCTTAAACTGAAGCGGCAGTTACAGTCGTTTGCAAGTAATGACGATGTCTGTGTATTTGGAACAGATGTACAAACAGACTTCTAAAATTCATTTAAAACCGTGAGATGTGTCTTTTAGATAGACACTCTTTTACTTAGTTTTTTTTAAAGGGAGCACGTGATCGAATCCGTTTTCTGCAACACTAGAAATAAAAGTATTTCAGGAGGGGAAGATATCAAACCAAAGATGCATTTTTTAAAAATAAGGCTTTTTCTCAAGAGACTAGTTTTCTACATGCAACATTTGCTTTTTTTCTCGTCAAAAATTTTCAGATAACATTTTTTTTAAATCTTACTTCTTTAGAAAAGATTGAGCAATTTCACCTCTAAAGATTAAAAGAACAAATAGAAAGCCCAATAATTATCTACCCTTCACTGAAGTAAATATCTTTTTCGTGAGATTGAGTATATTTAAAAACTCAAAGGAGGCACATCTCGATGTGATTGGTCAGGTTTGGACCTCAGCCTTGAGGTGTTATAGATTTCTCCTTTACAAAAGAGCTCACCTTGAAATCTGTTGAACGATTTTTAATTGTGCATGTTGCGTTTGGTAAAAGAAATTCATGGCCACCGTTATTTAAACAGGTTTCGGTGACTCAATAAATCTTGTTATTTAAAGGCTTCAGTTGTTTTTCTCTGGTAAGTACAACCTTTGTGCTTTTTGGAGCCAGCTCTCACCATGATGTACGTTCTGGTTGTTTTAGCTTTGTGTCCGGTTACTGTGTATGCTCAGAGTCCTGGGGGTATGTATTACATTAAAAAAGTTTCATGAAATTACGGGTGGAGTTCAAAATCACCAGATATTTCACAATACACGCGGAATTTACACCAGTACCCTACTAAATAAGTATATTTAACTAATCTTAAGCTGTTTCACTCATCTCATTGGTGGATTCCAACAGTCGAGGTGAGTTGTAAATTCAAACTAGACACAGATATTTTTGTTTTTAGACGTGTTTTCACCTTCTTGAAGTCCTCCAGAAGTCTTGGATATCCCTCATGATAAATAGGACGTATCAACAATTTTTGAAAGTGTCTTAATTAATTTTTTTTCTTGAAAAAAAAAAAAGAAGAAAAAACTACTCAGCGCAGTACTCAACGAATTTCCATGATGTGATGTTTCCATGATTTAACTGTGGGGACAGTCAGCAGAACGGTGTTATTGGATGAGCAATGTAAAACCACTTCTTAGACTAAAAAAAATAAAAACATTATAAAAGAGTTTGAAACACCCCCATTACATCATCATCCCGTTGCTCGATCTATTGGAGGTATCGTCCAAAACGCGGACGGCGTAAATTTTTTTTCCCTTTTTCTCTATGTAACGAATCTTTGAATAAATTTTTCCTTAGCTCCCTTAATAATTCACCTTCCATCGCACATTTCTATCCTACCCAACTAATATTCTGTATTCTATAAAGATGACTGACTGATTTTGCTAAGTTAATTTATTAACCAAATCTTCATTGCTCTAAATGCATTAGAGAATGAAGATTCCTTTGATCCGGACCTGTTTGAAGGAGATATGATTCTAGAGCCAGGTCAGCCGTTGGCAGCTGAGTTTGGGCTTGATCTTGATGAGCTTAGCCGTGGAAGCGTCAAAAACCGACAGTGGCCAAATGGAATTGTTCCTTACAATATTCATCCCAGTCTTGGTAACGATCGCGATTTATTAGTAAAATAGTATATAAAAAAGGCAAACAAAAAATAAAGCAAAAAAAATTATTTCGTGACACTTTAACGGATATATTTTTTTTGTATCACGAGCGCCTACAGTTGCTTCTTTGAACTTTCCGCGATCTCAGTTTATTCACCCTAAATACTTCTTTACTAATCTCATTCCTGTTCAGTTTGTTTTGTTCTTGTTACGTCTTTTCCTGTTTTCTTTTTTTTCTTTTAACTTATCCATTAATCGTTTATTTAATGACTAATATACCAGCCACGCAACTAAAGGCAATGAAAGCAATCCAAGCTGGTATGGATCTTTGGAGCAGCCAAACCTGCATCCAGTTTGTGCAGAGGACAGATGAGAAGGCTTAAATAGAGTTCTTCGAAGGGAGTGGGTATGGAGTTTGAGAACGCCGGAAGAAGTTTAACATTCAACAGGTTTGGGGGACCATTCCTTAGTATTCGCGGGCGGAGGGGGGAGGGAGGGGGTGAATTAATAAGAAGTGTACGTCGGGAGGGGGGGGGTGGATGGAATATTGGGAATCCAATGGTTTACACGAGGAGGGTGGGGGGGAGCTAAAAATATCCTAGTGCCTCAAGGGGAAATAAGGTAGGTTTTTTATGCACGCGAGCCCGGCTGGCCGGTCTCTGAACTCTAAGAGACAATGACAAATTAAAGAATCGAAATAATTTCCTTCTTGTTGTTGGCAGAGCGACTCTTTTTATGTTATGTACGTAAGGTTAGATGACTGAAATCTTGCCAGGGAAGGTCATCACCGTGATAATGTTAGAGTATAATTTTATAACTATGTGAGATATAAAAAAGCTTTTTTGAATAAACTTTTAGTACAAATTTCCTTTCTTTAGTGGTTGGTCCTACGTGAGACGTATTGGGAAGAAACAACTGCTCTGTCTAGCCGCTGGATGTTGGGGCAAAGGGGCAAGGGCACAATGTCACACGAAATAGGTAAGTCTGAGTCAATCAATCCCGATAGTGATCGATTTTGCATTGGTTTTGCTTTACTATGCAAGTGCATTTCGATCGAAGGTTGTAATAATAAAACTAAAGTAGCAACCACAATCAGTAAGAACAAAGCCGAAAATCACAAGAAGCCAATAGAAATTCAAAGTAAAACAAGCAAACGAGCGGAAAAATGCCAGTGACACCTAAGGCGCGATTTGTTTTAGTTTTAAATCTGACTTGTTTAAAAATTTTCGCGAGTTTTACGGACCAATAAGTATTCAGAAAAGTGAAGCATTGCAAAACTATATGGAGCTGAGCTCCGATGTTTCTGTGTCTCATGGTTCCATCTTGTCATCGAAACCTGCTCCACAACCATGGTTTAAATTGGTAAAATTGTACTTTCTATTCGTTTTGTTTTCTTTGCAGTACATGCCCTCAGGTTTTTCCACGAGCAATCCCGCCCTGACAAAGATGAATACGTGACTATACACTTTGAGAACATCAAAGATGGTAGGTATTGTTATTTCCTATGCATCCGGCGATTTGTCTCAATGTTATTTGCTTCGGCAAAACAAATTAAATTTTTAATTTAACAAATAATATAGATGCTGCAAGGGTAAGAAATAACTTGGGATGTGCTTCGACTCTGCATCGACAATCGTAACATGCCTATCATTGTCTCAGAGACACAGGCGAGCCAGAGGGTTTATCCTCACCTGTGAAAGCATATCTGTCGGTGATCCGATCACATCCGAAAAAGGCCGGTGTTTTTAAACACAGGCCAAATTATGTTTTGTAAGATGCTCCAAATTTATTTCTAACAAGTCTCGATGATCAAAATTGACACAAACGTGTATGGCTAAAGCCGATGATTGCAGTTTTCAATCCGGCGAGTGTAATGTCAAGTACATCGTTTCGTGTAAATGTGTTATTAAACAAGAGTGAGATCAAGGTAAGTATGGACACTGATAAAATAATTTTGTGATCGTCTACTTTAATTAAAGGCTTTTTTCATAGGAAGAGCCGGAAACTTCAGAAAGTATCGGAAGTCTTTCGTCAACACGGTCAGTCTAACCCCACATGACTATGGCAGTGAGATGCATTATGGGGCCAGATATTTCAGCAAGAACAGAAAACCGACAATCGCGCCCAAGAAGAGCGGGGCAAGTATAAAGTTCATGAAATACGAGGGCCATCAATCACACCATCAACAACTATGATATTGATAATAATGACGATAACAGCGAGATATTTTTTTCGTCTTGTCACGAGCGTGGAAAGAAAGGAAAAAATACGGAGTTTTCATAAGGAATCGAACCTCAGACCAGCCTTGCGCGGATTCCGCGCTCCATAGCTCTACCACTACGATACAGACTCCAAGGTCAGCTGAGCCATTACAAGGTCAATATGTGACACGAGTCCTTCATGCTCCTAGGATCAGCAATTTCGAACTGAAGGCGTTGCTTTTGTAAATTTTGAGCTCGGTAAAGAACTAGCGAAGCATTGTTTTTCGTCTTGTCTCGTGTGTAGGACAAAGAAAAATATTCTGAGTCCATGATGATAACAATAGTAATGATGATTATGATAAAACTTACGATTACCTCACAAAATTAAAGTGCAAGCCAAAGAAATGTAAGGTGGAATTTGTATTTTTCTGAGATTTTAAGCGTCAGTACTCCTTTGAAAAGTAAAATTAAGTTCAATAACATGTCTTTTTTTTTTTCTGGTATCCTGTGCAGATTTACATTGGCCAGCGAGCTGGTCTCATCTGAACGGATATTCTTGAAATGAACTCTGTCTACAAATGCAGTGGACCAAGTTCTTTCGGTAAATTCAGACCATTAACCCTTTAACTCTCATGAGTGATCAAGGCAGAATTTCTCCTTACAATATCAACACAATATCAAACAGACAAGTGATGAGAATAGATGAAAATATCAATTGACGAATTATTAGTTGATCCAATACTTAATTCTGAAAACTAACAAAATAAGAATTGTATGACTTACTGACTTAAGCCTTTTGGTCCCCTGAGGAACATATATGGCCGTAACAACATTCCTCCAACGCACTCGGTTCTGTGCGGTCCTCTTCAGCTGTGCCCATGTTGTTCCGATGGCCTACACCTCTGCGTCAGTGCTCCTGCGACAAGTCTGTTTCGGTCTTCCTACGTGAGTCAAATCGACAGCGTAAAAAGGCAAAACTTAGAAAGAATACTGCAAACTCAGCTTTGAAACTCCGTTCACCTTTTGGATAGTTCTCAAGCTCAATTATGTTCTTGCCAAAGCCGAACTGAGGTTGCACACGATATGAAATTGTTGTTTTTCGCTGCCGGCTCCGTGGCAACTAAGTTTTGTTTATAGAAGAGCATATTAAGCACTAAGGCTAAAAATAAGACGGTTTTTGAATGGCTGAGGACGCTGCACCATCAGGTTTGTAAAGCAGTGGCTTGAACCGTATAAATCGGCATGTCAACGGCATTCCGGTCAGATTCGCCGAGAAGACAAAACACGCCCGTGTAGCACGGACACCCTATCCCCAGTCGTTATTGTGTGTATCATAGCCCCCAAAAATACAAAAATTGGCTCAACTAGAGGAAGAATAAACCGAGGTATGTTTAAGTACAAAATGTCTATTGTTATGGTAATAAATTAAGGTTCACTTTCCACCTTAGTTTGTAATTTTTTTTTCTAAGCTGTATTTTTTTTTCTGAGCAATAATTTACTTTCCCAACAAGTATTTGTTTCACATCACAATTATGAATAATTTGTAGTATGTCTTTTTTTAATGCTGCTCTTCCCTCACTAATCATTTTATTTTATTTCTTTCTTTTTGCTTTTTCTTTTATTTCTTTACTAACTTACTGCCACCTGCAACATAAAATGTAGTAAGCTAACAGAATACTTCTGGTTTATATAGCTCCCTGATTCACAAAGTAACATTACCATCTTGGTACCACTAGAAAACAAATTTTTAAAAAAACAAATGTTTAAAAAACAAAAGTACTGTAAGGTAAAATAATTATTAATATAATTTAATCGATTTATGTGAATAAAGCACTGTATTGTCTTTTCTCATATTGCAACAGCCTTGAATGAATCAACTATCTTCTAAACTTGATTTCTTATATTCAGAAGCTGCCTGAATTATAAACAAAGAACTTATGTTAGGTGTTTATGGAGGTGGAAAGAACATAATTATTATGATGATTAATCTTCCAAATTAGAAATGTCAGAGGGAAATTATCAGAAGTATTTCTGAAGTCAAAGTTGTTTGTTAAAAATGTTCAGGAGAAAATTGATTAGATTAAGTCAGCTGTCAGTTCCCAGTTAACACAAAGTCATGAGGAGTAACCAAAAGCTTGTAATAAGCCTGTGTACTGCTATGCCCATCCAGTCAAATAAAAATCAGGGATGGGATATTCCCAAACGTAAACAATGATGGCACCATACAAATGTCCTTTTCCCAACTTATTACTGGGGAGGGGAATACTGGTATGGCTATGCTAGTTGTAGTCAATAAGAAACTCTTAACTAATTTTTGCAATATACATATATTTTGCCACTTTGAAAGAAAATGGCTACAAGTCAAATAGGAATGTTTCATAACAATGTTCTGTAGGGATATGATGTAATATTACTGATAGGCATCATAATTATCCTTACAGTGGTAGAGCATGTGATGTGTATGTAAAGCAAAGCAAAGCTAATATTAAAAAAATGAATGGAAGAGGAGTAGTTGATTATTTGCATAAATTAATACAATGCACATGCAAGATAGTGGAATATACTTCAGGTAAACATACATGTGCCTGTAAAAGGTTCAAATGACTGAGTTATAAAAATATAATACTAATAATAATAATAATAATAATAATAATAATAATGTGAAGGTGTAGTCTGATCGTCCGGGTGAGTATAGTCCTGAGAAGGACTGTTGTCGGTGGTAGTGACTGACGTTTCGACAACCTGTGCGGAAGTCATCATCAGAGTCAAGTGAATGATTGTTGTCAGTAGAATGTTCTTATTCCAGTTCGTGTGAAATGATCGGTTGGTTTTGCCGTGATGTTATTGGCTGTAAGACTCAAGTGACGTAAGTCGGTCGTGATTGGTCTGTTTCGATCTTTCGGTAAAGTTAGGTCGTTCTTTTTCGGTCGTTTGTGATGTTTATGTCGTGAATGAGTCGTTTGTATGGAGCGGGTAGTTGTTGACATCTGTTTAGGGGAGTCTGTTCTAAGTTAGTAAACCAGCTTTCCAGAGTCATTCGTTGAAAATAGTCAGTGCCCTAGGTTAGGCATTGCGCAGAGTCCCAGTCAATGTTTTGGTTGGTAAGTCGATGGTGTTCAGCAATGTGATTGCTGACATCACCTTTCCTCGTCACCCGTCTGTGTTCAGTCAGTCTTGTTGTGAGGTTTCTGCCAGTCTCACCGATGTAGGAGGCTTGGCAGTCGGAACAATTGATCTTATAAATCGTTCCCTGTCTGTTCCTCGGTTCGTCTTTGTCTTTAACGTTGGTTAGTAACTGATGTAGTATGGTGATGGGTTTGTGGGCGACGCGGATATTGAATGGTAGTAAGATGCACGAGATGTTTTCAGACATGCCTTTTATGTACGGTATGGTTGCTGTAGTCGTAGGGGTTGCGGTGTCGTTTGTTTCGGTAGTGGTAGTGGGTCGGTGAGTGTTTCGTCGGATGAAGTCGTTGTTGTAGTTGTTCTTCGTAAAAACACGGTGAAGGTATTTGTTCTCGTCGGATAAGCTGTCTGTCGAGTCGCATACTAGTTGTTCGCGTCGTGTTAGAGTTCTGATAGTTGTGGCTTTGTGTGATGTAGGGTTGTAGGATGACTCGTCTAGTAATCTGTCGGTGTGTGTCGGTTTCCTGTAAACTGTCGTCCGTAATGAGTTGTCGTTGTGTCTTACCAGGCAGTCTACAAAAGGAAGTTTGCCATTTCCTTCGACTTCTCTGGTAAACTGTATGTCAGTGTTTTGTTCATTAAGGTGGCGGTGGAATGCGTCAATTTCGTCGTGTCGAACGGCGGTGAAGGTGTCGTCAAAGTAACGTAACCAAAGCGGTATCGTTTGTCGGCAAGTCGAAAGGGCGTGTTCCTCGATGTTCTGCATCACAATTTCTGCTATAACAACAGAAACTGGAGACCCCATGGCAGTGCCGTGTAACTGTTTGAACTCAAACGTGACCCAACTCCTGCACTTCAACGTAAACTCAACAGTAAACTACTGACACTCAAGAAAACGAACGCCTTTGACACCCAACGGTACTATCGACTGAGGTGCTCGGTACCACAGCCACCGAAACTCTACGGTTTGCAGAAACTTCACAAACCTGGTTTCCCGATTCGACCTATTGTTTCTTTCTGTGGCTCTCCCACATACCAACTATCCAAGTACCTGACGACAATACTACAACCGCTAACCGACAAATCCTGACATAAACTACAATCCAGTAGAATAATCCAGTTGAATACAGTCGGAACCCTTCAAGCCAAACAAGGCTAAGTAAGGCGTTTGTCACCCAAATCGACAACTGCATCATATTGACCCGTCTTTCGGTGACGAGTTGCTGATATCGCAAATGCAGTCGAATCGCCAAAAATCGATCCAAACCAATAAATGTGATATACAACAGCGAAACACCAGCAAAAAATGTTGTCGATGAGTTTGACTAATGGTCGTGGGTCGTGGGTCGTGGGTACAAGTCGTGGGTCGTGGGTGTGGGTGTGGGTGTGGGTAAAAGTCGTGGGTGTGGTTAATACTTAATAATAAAAGTAACCATTTAAAATGTTAAATATAATAATACAAAAATTTTATACAACCCTGTCATTCATTAATTTAACTGTTCCTTCTTCTAGTTATTTTGCTTTGTTTATTCAATTTACCCTACTTTAAGTCTATTTTTATCTGTTATCTCACTGTCAATGAAATTAGTTTCAGTTTCGCGACGCATTCCGAGATCTCGTTTGATAACAAAGGGAAGAGAGATAAATCTTGTAATTACACACTGTGTACACGTTTTTCGAGCTGTGCGGTCTGCGGTCTGCGTTCTGCGTTTTCGAGGTCTGTGTTAACGAGACACCCGAGTTGCTTTGTACGATTGTACCAAAAATGATTTCATATAGTAGTACTATAACGTTAAAATTGCGACAGCGCTCGTGAATTCTATATTTGCGGCTAAAGTCAGGGGCCAAGAGACAGAAATTCCGAGATCTCGTCTGACAACATCAATGACAAAAGAATGATAGATAAATCTGGTAATTACACACTGTATACACAAAGAAAAACTGATTGTACACAAGTCGACTGACTCAAAAGGCACACACATAACCTCTGCCAGACTGGTAACTCGACAGTGGAGGATAGTAAACGCGATATTAGCTGTGGTCACACTACAGGGTTTTGTCCTTGGGAAACTTGACTTGTTGACAGTTTCCCTAGGGAAACTCAAATTTGCAAGTGTGACCGATTTTTCCCTAAGAAAATTACCTCGGGAAAGTTTTATCGTCTGAGGCTTGAAAACCGCAAGAGAACAAAAGAATGTCCTGTGGATTTCCCTTGACAACTACCCTAGAAAGCAGAAAAAGGGAAAAATCAAATCCCAGAGTAGCCGACCAACGGACGCTCGTCGGCGATCGCGCTGGTGACAGATCCGGAATTATCGTGTTGTGAGACTAATTTAATGTAATTACGAGATTTATCTCTCTTCCTGTCTCGAAACTGAAACTAATAATTTCATTGACAGTGAGATAACAGATAAAAATAGACGTAAAGTAGGGTAAATTGAATAAACAAAATAAAATAACTAGAAGAAAGTACAGTTAAATTAATGAATGACAGGGTTGTATAAAATTTATGTATTATTATATTTAATATTTTAAATGGTTATTTTTATTATTAAGTATTAACCACACCCACGACTTTTACCCACACCCACATCCACACCCACGACCCACGACTTGTACCCACGACCCACGACCCACGACCATTAGTCAAACTCGTTGTCGATACGCTGTAGGCAGTCATGATTTTACAATCAGGACTATAATTTTCGTAGACTTGATATAACACCATTATATACAAAGGATGAACGATAAGGCCGACACCAAGGTCAGTCACGGCCAGTCCAAACAGAACACAGTTCGAAGTTGTCCGCAGAGACGAAACGAGCACAAAACTGAGAACAATCAAAATATTTCCCAAAGATGCAGTGAACATGAGCCCGATATTGAAGATAGCATTCAACAATATTGCGTATTTGTATTTCCCAATAAGTATTGTGACTGGAATATCTACGAAGCATTCACTTGTAGATACGTTTACCGGTAAACTCATCTCTGAAACTGCAATAGCTTCGTATTTCCTGTCAAACCTCGCCGTTTGTGACCTTTTTTTGATCTCAGTGTTGATTTGAGAAAGCTTGATGCGTTGTCTGGTAGTCTGGAAAAGCCGGAATCCGGAATTCCCCAGGAACTCCGCCGGAATATTTCAACGTCTGTTTCTTTTAATTCAAAACGACCCCGATGATTTTCCGAAGAGTGTACGAGCTCCGAATATACTCCGAGGATTAACACGAAGATTATTCGATGGTTTCCGAAGTTACCCAGAGAGCCCTGAATTTTTGAAGGCTTGTTTTTCAATTCTTCTTTTTTTTTTCAAGATTTTTCCGAAGAGTCGACGAGCTCCGAATATATACTCCGAGGATTAACCGAAAGCTATCCGAGGGTCTCCGAAGTTACCCGGAGATCCTCGAGGAACAATCGGACCCCCGGCTTCATTTGTTTTTTATCGACTTTTTTATTTCATCTTTTGTTTATTTTTAATTATTAACTTATCTATTTTTTAACAGCCGTGAAACTAAATAAACAGCAAATCATTCGTCAAATTATAGGTAAACATGGTCAGCGTCCCTTTAATTGAGATCTCGATTATTCATTAAAAGGGTACAAAGAAAATAGAGCAATATAGCAAAGAAAATATAGCAATGCCTTAGTCAGTCTGCCATTTACACAATTTCAATTCCGGGAAAGCACTGCTTAACGAAAGCGATAAGCTCTTCCGTTAAAGACAGGCCTCCCTCATTCCTCCTCAACAAACCTTGCAGGTTTTCTATTGCGAATGCCAAAAAACACCAGGCTTTTCTTCGCAAACTTGGCGGTTTTATTCTTCACTTAGTTACTATACTCACAGATCACGTCTCTATCCTTTTCGATAGAAAAAAGCAACCAAAAAATCTTGGCAGGTTTTATCTTATCAGCACGTGCGGCACACCCTAACACCTAGATAACGATATCAGCTAACAAATGGACCGGTTAATTGATCCCATTACCGACACTGAAACCACAAGCGAAAAGTTGTCACCACGCAATCACTTATCTTACTAACTTGTCATACAATCTAACTTAAATTGTCTCAACATTTCCAGCTTACCTCTCCGAAGAGCGTACCAGCTCCGAATATACTCGAAGATTAACCAAAGATTATCTGAAGGTTTTCGAAGTTATCCGAAGATCCCTGATTTTTTCAGGCCTGTTTTTAATTTAAAACAACTCCGAAGATTTTCCGAGTGGTGTACGAGCTGTGCATATACTCCGAAGTTACTCGAGGATCCGGCCCGAGGAACAATCAAACCCCCATGAATATGGTCGGACACCTATGAGGAATTAAAAAAACGCTGAAGAATCTATTTTTATGTTAGTTACACGGAATTTTTTATGGTGAATTTTGTCTTAGCCAAGTGATAAGTGCATGGATATTGGGTAAATTCAAATCAGTTTGTTTCCGGTTGGACAGTTAACCACCCCGATACCCCACTCCTTTTTCCTCGCCAGAAGAACAAAGAACGATCGAAAACGCAGGCCTTGTGAGTACTTGGCATGCAGTAAAATGCGTAATGACGCCATTGTCTAAAAAGTGATCGCGAAATTATTTTTTGTGTTAAAACTTGAATTAATAACTTAAATTTTGAATAAAAATAGGGCGACACGTTAGGTATCACAATACTGTATGGCCACGTGTATAATCATACTATCTGCATGATGTACAATTACTGCGTCGTAATAGCGACGCACGGTCGAGCAAGAAAGAGTAAAACATTTGCGCTAAGTCGATTAATTGTTCTGCAAAATGGAGTGGAGAAGAACGTACGCGGATGTTGTATCAGATATGTTCTATTGGAAGTTTGCTGTTTTTACATTCCCTGTTCTAGATCTCTGGAGATTTACTGTAATTTCCTTTCAATTTAATCAAGGAAGATCATCTTCCTCTGAAAGTGACGCGGACCTGGAGACAAGGTAAGCTGTACTGGTAAAGGGAAAGTGCAGAGAGTTTTCCTATGATATTTCTCTTTCGGCATTTTTCGTTAATACAGCTGCGAATTAATACATATTTGGGTAGGCTGGAATACGAATAAGTGAATCGTTCCCATAGTTGAAAGTGTCGTCCTAAAACGAGCTTTCGCGCTTCAAGAACTCGTGGTGCCGTGATGTCGATGGCATTTTGCGAGATTTTAGGCAGATAGAGATAGAAAGATAAGAAGGGTTTCACAAGTCTACAAGCCCCCCCTCTGTGCAAGTGGCCGAGGTTCTGCCATGTTTTACATAATTTTGCTCGGACTTTTGTACGACACCGTAAAGTGGATCTTAGTGGAAGATGTCCATCATTAACGGGATAAACTTTTGGAATTTTTTGGTGTCAATTGCGCAACGAAAGTGAACATTTGTACCTGAAAGAAATCCACATGTTCGTGTGAAAAGTTTGTGGGGAATTAGTAAGGATAGCCCACACTGTCACGTCTTCACTAGATTTTTTATTCTTCTCCTCTTCTATTCTCGCTAGGTTTTACAGCTGTCACAACTCCTCGACTCGACTGATATGAAAGATTACTTCGACTGAAAGCTAAATAAATCACAGACAATTGTTCCTTATCTTTGCGGGACACCTTAGTTAAAAGAACGCTGATTGGCTAGATACGAATCTTCCAGACATAAGAATAACAAAATTTCCAGACAAACATTTCACAATCGCTATTTGATATCTATGCTATTATTCTGTTTCCGACACACTCCCCCCATGTGCCTTCCAAACGGAAGCACATGTAAACAGAGGAAACGGCCAGCTTAATTAATAATTAAATTGAAATCAGAAACAAAACAAAACAAAGTAATGAATGTCAAAGTCCGCTGAAATCACTTTAATTCTCCGTCCATCCGCACAGGTCTGTCCTGCGTTTAGGTTTAAAGTTCTTCACTCTCTATAGCGTCACGAATACGCAAGTTTGCGGCAACCGCAGCATCTCTCCGTGGACGAAAAACTGGCGCTTTAGCATTCAGGGGGGTAAGGACGTCAGCTCTCTCCGGCGCTCTATCGCATGCTAGTTCCATGGGATAAAGGTGTTGAATCGGCCTCTCCAGAAACGTTTTCCCTGCGCGCAGCTTCACTCCACGTACAATTCCATCACGGCCGTTGAATAGTTTAGCGACCACTCCTAATGGCCACTTTCCTCGGTTCTTTTCTTCTGAACGAATGAGAACGACGTCACCAGGCTTTAAGGGCCTCGCCTTGCCTTTTCCATTGCAGTTGTGACGCTCTCTGAGCGCCGCCAAGTACTCTCGAGACCAGCGTCTCCACACAGCGTCCTTACAAGACCTCAAATACTTGGCACGCTTTCGTAGGTCAGTTGTCTCCTCTCGCCATGGTTCTTGTTCAGGGAGGCGAATACATCTTTGGAATAGGAAAGAAGATGGGGTGAGTAGAGGGAGCTGGACGTCATCTTCTACATAGGACAGGGGGCGGCGATTTAGTTGAGTTTCAACATCCAGCACGACTTCGCACAGCTCTGACCAGGATAGCATTCCTCCACCAATTACTTTATAGAATGCACGTTTGAAGAGGCCCACTAGTCGCTCAAACTGGCCACCCCACCAGGGTGCTCGACTTAGGTTAAACCTCCAGATAATCTTCTCTGATGCAAGGTAGCCTTGAACTTGCTCATCTTTCTGAATTCCTTTCAGTAGGTTTGCCGCTCCTACGAACGTTTTTCCATTGTCTGAAAAGATCTTTAAAGGTCGTCCACGTCTAGCGATGAAACGCTTCAAGCTTGAAAGAAAGGTAGTAGTTTCCAGATTAGGCAGGACCTCCAAGTACAAGGCTCTCGTTAAACTGCACGTGTAGAGCACCAGATAGCCTTTTCCTTCTACACGAGAGGACTTGCGGTACTTGATCGGCCCAGCAAAATCTACTCCAACAATTTCAAAGGGAGTTGAGCCCTCAGTTCTCTCCAGAGGCAATAAACCGGGGGGTGGAGCTGCGAGCGCAACCGCCTGGAAGCGTTTGCACCCATAACACTCCCTGATGACTTTCTTCGCGAGGCGCCTCAGGCGGGGAATCCAGAACTCTTCTCTCACTTTAGCCATAGTAAGCCCCACTCCCCCGTGAAGAGTGGCTTTGTGGACGTGTTCGACATATTTGTTTGCGAACGTTGTGGCGTCTGGGATGTATATCGGATAGACCCCTTGCAGTCTCCCACGGCACTCAAGCAATCCATCTTTGTTCTTCTGTAAGTTTAGGCACAGGCGATCTTCCTCCATGCTTTCACTTCCCCGGCTCTGTACGCGTAGCAACCAAAAGTGTTTCTGCTTCTCAATTTCGTCTGTTGTCAGGGGTCCCTTTGTTCTTGTCGCTCTTTTCGCTCTAGCGTTGTTTGCGAACCGCATAATCCAAGCGCACACTCGCAAAGTCTTCCAGTAGTTGTGCTTGGCCAGAAGATGGTCTAGATCGTCATCAGCTTTAACGGCCATGGCAAAGAGCTCCTTTGTAGCCTTCATTTCTGCGTTAGATTCAGCGGTGGGCGCGGTCACAAGGTCGGCTGGCCATTTCACAGGATCACTTAGCCACTCTGGTCCCTTCCACCACAGTTGGTTCTCCTCAGTTACCAGTCCACCTCGGCTAGCAAGATCTGCAGGATTATCCTGAGTAGGTACGTGCCTCCAGACAACATCAGAGTGTTCTCTAATTTTTCGTACCCGGTTGGCCACAAACTGCTTATAGTCTCCTCCTCCTAGTATCCAATGTAAGGCCACGCTGCTGTCAAGCCAACAATGCAGCGAAGTCACAGGGAATCCTTGCAGTGCATCTCGTACGTTGGTCAGAAGATTTACAGCCATGTGACCGGAGACCAGTTCGCGGCGAGGTATTGTCAGCCCTTGTTTGGCCAGTCTTGCCTTTGCTGTAACCAGGCCTTGGTTGATTGCGCTTGACTGTCTGACCACAGCGTACACAGAAGCGGCCACGCCCTTTCCGCTCGCGTCTCCAAAAGCATGAAGTTTAATGTCCTCGATAGGTTCTTGGACGCTGGTGAGTGCTCGTGGACAAGTTACGTGTTGCGGCAAGGAACGTTCCCACTTCTGCCACTGCTGTTCTAGGGGGGTGGATAACGGAGCGTCCCATGCACGTTTCTCTTCACAGGCATCGCGGTACAGAAGCTTTCCTTGCAGGGTGATTGGAGCGATAAGACCAAGGGGGTCATAGATCCTCGCCACTTTTCCCAGAATCCCTCTCTTTGTCGGTTGGGCAACTTCCTCTGGAATTGTAACTCCAACTTCGTCCGTCAGTTTGTTCCACTTTAAACCAAGCAGCCCACATTCTCTCGGCTTGATTCCGAGTTGTTGCTTGGCGTAGCTTAAGTCATCCCCAGTTTCAGTTTCTTCAGTGAGCTCTAGTTCAGTCACGTTTGAATGCCACTTGTGTAAGTGGAAGGTGGCCTGGTGGAACATCTCAGTTGCTGCAGCTTTCTTTTGTTTCGCTTCTTGGATAGTACCTCCACCCGAAATGAGATCGTCAACGTACAGTTCTCGCTCGATTTCTGCTACGCGATCAGGGTGTGTAGGTCTGCAAGTGTTCAGATGGTGCTGAATTACACCGCCAAGCAGAAACGGCGAGGGTCCCAAACCAAACAGAGCTCTGGTGAATCGGTACGTGCGAACACGAAAAGGATCCTTGCTTTCCAACCAATGAAACCGCAGCGCATCTCGGTCCTGCTCTCGGATACGCACTTGAAGAAATGCTTTGCGAATATCGCCAGCGATAGCCACTGAATGAAACCGTCCCCTTAGGAGTACCTTCCATAGTTGATTCTGCAGGGGTGGTCCAACTTCCAGACAGTCGTTTAGGGAAGGGGCTGAGTCGTACGCTCTTGCTGAGGCATCGTAGACAATACGCATCTTGGTAGTTTCTGCACTCTCTCTCACTACTGCTTTGTGCGGGATGTAGAATTCTCTTTGAGTTGCTGGCATCTCTGCTTCTTCAATAATTCCTTCATTAAGCTGTTCTTGTATGATAGCGTCATAGTCGTCTAGCCTTCCTGTCTTCTTAAGTCGTTGGACTAGGCTCCCCAGTCGCTTTAAGCTTCCAGACTTGTTAGAGGGCAACGGAGGATGGTCCCCTTTCCAGGGAAGGCCAGTTTCATACCAACCCTCAGGGCTGCGGCTGAGTTGTTCAAGGAATTCTTCATAAACAACGCTCTGATCGCCATTAGGTTTGTCTTCGAGTCCTAGGACGTCCATCCGGTAAAGCTCTTCATAGTCATTCGAGGCCGTCTGCGCTAGAAACATCCTGTCCAGGTCTGTCTCCGTTCCTGGTGACATGATGGTCCATCCAAAAAGAGTGTACTCAGCCACAGGCTCGCCGATAGCTCCGGTGCGTTGGGATTCTCGAGTTTTTATCTTCGCGTAGTCACTCGCGCCCAGAATAACATGGACCGGAAGTAAGCTCTTAGTGTCGATGTCTTCCATTGAAACGCCTTCCAGATGGCGGTATTTGCTGATCATCTCCTTATAGTTAGGATTTTCCACGGACAAAAGTTCAGCGCGGTCTACTCTAGTTACTCGTAATGAAATTGCATTGTTTCCTTTAGTGTCACTCACTTGCGTATTGTAAGTTTCTGTCCGCTTAGTCACTATGCCCACGATAGTTTGTATACGGCGTGTTAGAGTGCGAGCTGGTACGAGGTTTAGACGATCCAAGATGTATCCTGAAGCATAAGACGCAGTCGCACCGGTGTCCAGTAGGGCTCTACAGGTCACGCCATTCAACTTGACAAGTACGATTGGATGGCAGACTTTCTCTCCTTCTTGAGTTGCAGTTAGAGCCACTCCGCCGTTGTTCGCTCTTTGGCGTCCAGTTGCCGACGGTCGGTCGCAAATAGATGAGTGGTGCCTTTGTTTGCAGTGTACGCAAGATGCGCGGCTTCGGCATTGTGAAGCGCTGTGTTGAGGCCCAGTGCAGTTGAAGCACAAGCGTTTGTTTTGTAGAATGCGACGGCGCTCCGCTGGAGATGTCACGTTCTCACACTCCCAAGATCTGTGTGTCACGCGATCGCAGTAGACACACGCGTGTCGTGGGTTGGGTTCGCCCTGTCGCGCGTAGAAACTTCTGTCACGAGGCAAACGTGGGGGACGCGGCGGACGCGGCGGGTGATAAATCGGCGGAGTCGGAGACGTTTCGTTTGCCTTTTCTACCCCCAGAGTTTCCATCGGATGAATGGCTTTCCATTCTTCTAAAGCCTGCATAAGGTCCCCGAAACCCCAATCTTGCCATCCCGGTTTTCCGCTCACGAGGTCTGCCTTTATGTCTGGCAATTTGTCTAGGACGCCACGCACCATAAATAAACACCCAGAAAGTTTACCTAGGGTCTCTAATGATTGAACATTGTAGTTCAAAGTCTGACAAAATTTATGAATTTCATTAGGGATGCATCCGGTCACCACAGGTAAACCATTGATGTTATCAATATACGCTCTCACAATCTCGCTTGTCTTGCCATAATTGGACTTCAAGATATTTTTAGCACGTACATAACCTTCAGGACTAAATGGGAGGCCATCGATTGATTCACAAACATCACTTTCCAGTAATTCTTTGAGGTGAGCAAATTTAGTAACCGGGGGAATATCGGCTGCATCGATTTCCGCTTTGAACTTGTTCCAAAAGGAAAGCCACTTTTCGTAGGTACCGTCATATTTCGTAATTACCAGCTTTGGCATTTTGACATTTCCCTTACTTAGGGGTTTTTCGGCGGACTGATCGGGCAACTGCATTTTTGATTTTTGCTCAAGTTTAAGGTTTTCAAAGTTCAGTTCATCCTCCCTCCTTTTGGCTAGAAGAGCCTCTTCCTCTTCCCGTTTTTTGTTTATTGCTTTTGCCCCAGCTTCTTCGAGATGACGATTTAAATCTTCTACTTCTTTATCTACATCATCAATCGTTTGCTCGATAATTTTTCCCCATTCATCAACTTCGTCAATGCCTTTTCCCGCTTCAAGCTTACCTTTCTCGATGTCTAGCTTCAAGTCCTCTATAGATGCCACAATCTTTCCCAGAGTTTCTTTATGTCGAGTGATCTTCTCGATATTTCCCTTCTCCACGACAGATTTCGTCCTTCCTCGTGCAAGCTTTAGAAGCTGAAGTTCTGCCTCCAGTTTAGCTTCCATTGACTAACAGGTTGTCCAAATCACTGCAGGTCCCGTCGGAGGTGCCACAAATGTGGGGAATTAGTAAGGATAGCCCACACTGTCACGTCTTCACTAGATTTTTTATTCTTCTCCTCTTCTATTCTCGCTAGGTTTTACAGCTGTCACAACTCCTCGACTCGACTGATATGAAAGATTACTTCGACTGAAAGCTAAATAAATCACAGACAATTGTTCCTTATCTTTGCGGGACACCTTAGTTAAAAGAACGCTGATTGGCTAGATACGAATCTTCCAGACATAAGAATAACAAAATTTCCAGACAAACATTTCACAATCGCTATTTGATATCTATGCTATTATTCTGTTTCCGACAAGTTAATTTCTACCTTGTTTAATTTCTGGGGCAGCCATATTCAATGAGGCATAAATGTGAGTGTTTCGAGGTTCTTTCTAACATAAGTTATTATGCAGTGTGTCTTAAGAAAATCTCAGAATTAAGAGATTTGTCAGGCCTGCGGGTGACTAGACGTATAATGCCCTGGAGGTGTAACTTACTTTGTAAAGTATCGGTCCGCTGAAAATGGGCACTCGCATTTCCCCGCCGGTAAATTGTGGTTTCCAAGAATCTACATACATATTGTTGAATTTTGCGAGTGACTTCAGCATTTTTCATCAAAAAAAAAAAAAGGGAAAAACTTCCGCAAAAAAGTTAAACGAGACATGGCAACAAGCGAACAAGCCGATGACGATCTGCCTAATTTTTCTTTGGGAGTGCCTTTTTTAACTCCCGAGAGAGAACCCAGAGAAAAGGAAAACAAAACAATCAACGCCGGTTTCATCTCGTTTCGCAACTCTAGCTTCATTTCCACGCATGAATTTACCTGTCAGTTTTTGACCAATCTGAGACAAGGTCATTAAAGCATAGCGAAATACGTTTCCGAAACAAAATAAATAAACAACGCATTGAAGCGTAGGAGAGGGAATCACGCGGGTTTCGTGATAAAATAAAGTTTCTTGAGCTGAGCCTGTATTCACTATCTCCTTACTAGAGGCAATTTTGAGGTTTAAAATGTTCTTTCCTTGCCTGGCAATTTATTGCCTTACCTTACGAAATTTGTAGAAAAATCATCTACACTGCAACATTAAAAAAGCAGAGTGGTTGCAATTCTCTTCCGGTTAAGTCTGATCTGTTAAGGGTGAGGACTTCAACAAGCAGCAGAGAACGCCTAAAAATTGTTTCTTACCCCCCCACCCCCTCCAAAAAACCCGCGCGGTTAATTAACTTTGAGCACGCGATAGCGTGATAGGGTGGCGTACACGGTGTTATCATAACTTTTCGTAAGCGTCGTGGACAGAGCTGAATAATGAAATACTACGTCAGCGGGTTGCCGTCCACAACGCGGGCTCCTAGGTCTAAAATTTAGCGAAATTAGCGGAAAATAGTAAGGGCTGACTTTTAAAACCGAGGAACTCTGTTTTCGTCGAAGGCACTTTCCTATTTCCAGAGATTCTAAGGAGAAAATTAATTTTTGAAACTTTTCAGGGGGTGTGCCAAGTTTTTGGAGGTTGTTCTGTAAAAGAAAAGCGGCAAGGAAAACGACGCCTTGAAGCAACAGAATAGGAAATCATACATGCGAACGACTCAAAATCCGTGTTTCCGCGGCTAAATCTAGCGCATGCGTGCACGTCATTCAGCTCTGTCAGCGTCGTGCAGTTATTTTTTCACCTGAAACGCTCTTATTTCCGTGGGCCAATGTCTCGGACGCGTTGAAATACTACGACTTGCCATTTAACTTTCATATGACTCACTGTCAGTACCTCATGTTACATTTTCACCCCTTTTTCCCTCAAAGTGACTGAGCCAGTCCGCCATCGCTATCGCAGACAAAACAAAAAAAAAATCTCCAGCAGGTATGATTTCTCAGATAGATAAATAATCGATTGCGGAAATTCCTCAACCTCATATCTTTGTTCGTTCAAAGGTATCCGCACATGGTAGGCACTTAATGACTGTGGGTTAAAAAACGGATATTCCTCAAGGGCGTTATTTACGTAAACATACCGTTGACTCCCGTTCGCTACCCAGTTTAGCTTAGAGATAATAAACAAATTAATTATTTCTCTATTATCACTGCAGAAGCGAAAAAGAATTTCAAAGAACAACACAGTTCTCCTGGGGACAATGACAACCCAATAATTATCAGTGACTCTCCAGAAAAGGTGAAAGGTGTTACATACGAAGGTTGTGGCCGAACAATTTTAAAATCCCGAATAGGCGCTAAGCGGAATCTCGAAGTAACATCGAAATTGCAAATCCCCAAATTGAGGCAGTCACAGTGCAGCGATGCGTCCGCTTCCTCGACTTCCGAGGATGACAGTTCACCGGAAGAAATAGATGCAACACCAACGTTTCACGATGAAAACAAAAAAATTCCGCTCTTTTCTTTTCAACCAAGAAATGGAAAGACCTTTAAAGCTCGAGAAATCTTGGAAATTTTGTTTAAAGATCAGCCAGACGAGGCCAAGTGCACCCGTCAACCAATGATAGTAAAGTATAACGCTGCCTTCTTGATTGACGCTAGAGTTATACCTCTCGATGATATGCCAGCGGACGGCAACGGTCGGTACGTGAACAACGGACAAGTGACTCATATCTACACTAATCCTTCTGATGGTAAGTGGAAAAAGAAGGGGGACTCTCGTTTAATCCTCAAAAGAAAAAATTAATACCACCTCACGCGAGAATACAGGAAGCAAGGAGACTTTCGTCAGAAAATTTCCTATCTAAATTATTTTAATTGAGATATCGTTAATAATGTAGCGTTACTGCAATACGCGTTTACCGGGATGGAACACGACCTCGCCCCAACTGTTCATGGGAATGCGAAAAAGAAGAGGTTTTTTACCGGAACAAAACCTTCTGTCCGACGAAAGCTCAAAGAAAATCTCTCGCGATACCCCGTGAGCGAAGCGGTAGCGAAAACAAGGCGAGACCTGGGAGGACCTCTTTCCGCAAGTTCAGATGCTGATATACCCCGCGGAAGGACTCAGGCATATGACATGAAACGGGCGCGTGTGGAATCGTCCTATGCAGAACGCAGATCTAGAGAAACGGATGAGATGACAACTCTAAACTGGTTCGCTCACACAGAAGGGAAACACTGTGCGAATGCAAGAATTGTCTGGGGAGCCCCTCATTTTGTTGGCAGTTGATAATCAACTTGCTGACCTATCGCGATTCTGCACGCAAGATCTGGACTTCAGCCATTTGTCAGCCGAGCCAACGTTTAACTTTGGAAATTTTAGTGTAACACCGACCTCTTATAGAAACGTCCTTTTGAAATCTGTAAAGACTGATAAGTGTCCTGTTTTCATGGGACCTATTTTCATTCACCACACAAAATTTAAGCAAACTTACTTACAGTGCTTTAGCAAATTGAAGAGCATTGTAACGGGACTGGAAGATCTAGTAGCTGTTGGAACGGATGGCGAGTACAGCCTTAGCGAGGCACTGTCCACTTGCTTTACAAAGGCAATACATCTCCGCTGCTTCCGTCACTTCGAAGGTAACGTTAGGTCAAAATTAAACCAGTTGCACGTAACAGACTTCAGACAATACCTGTCGGAAGTATTTGGGAAGCAAGAAGGACGAACCTACCAACCGGGTCTCCTAGATGCAACTACTCAAGATGAATTTGACGCAATTCTTCTCTCATTGAAACAGCCTTGGGCGGAAAGGGAAGGCAGGGGAGACGGTAATTCTAAGTTCCACGACTCGATGATGGAAAGGGCCTCCATAATGAAGAATTGCATGACTGTAGACGTGCGAACAAAGGCGGGTCTTGGTTCTCCGCCCGATAAATTTTATACAAATGACAGCGAAAACAGGAATGCCAGACTTCGACATAAAAACACAGGGCAAAGAAATGGGTGAAACAGCATTCGCCAAAGCAGTCAAAGCGGAAATGACTGAGGACGACCAAGAGGCAGAGGTGATATTAGCCCTATTTGGAGCCTCTGAGAGATACGAACTCCGAGAGCAATTTAAAAGATTTCAATTATCTGCGGATGAGTAGTGGGCTATGAACGAGTGTCAAAGAAAGGATTACGTCCAGAAGATATATGACCTATCCATTGACGATGGTTAGTTAGTTAGTTAGTTAGTTAGTTAGTTAAGCCCCTGGCTCCAGGTTGGAGCATGGGCCATCGACAAACTGCCGCCACTGACGCCTCTTTTCTGCCAGCTGTTGTGGCTCCTTCCAGTTCTTCCCGAGGACCTTCATCTCTTTTTCCGTATCCCTCCTCCAGGTATTCTTGAGGCGGCCCCTCTTTCGTTTTCCCTGTGGATTCCAACGCAGGGCTTGCCTCGTAATGCTGTTTGAAGGTCTTCTCAGCGTGTGGCCTACCCACATCCATTTTCTCTTCCTCACTTGCTTGACCATCGGTATTTGACCTGTCCACTCCCAGAGCTCCTCGTTTGTGATCTTGTCTGTCCAATGTATCTTCAGGATTCGACGCAAACAATGATTGACATATGATCGTAACTTTCTTGCCGTTTGGACTGTCATCCTCCACGTCTCTGCCCCGTATAAAAGCACAGCTTTTACATTAGAGTTGAAGATTTTCAGCTTAGTTGATGTAGATATGCTGCCAGAGCTCCAGATCTTCTTAAGGGAGTGGAAGGCTCCTCTTGCATTATTAATCCTGTTTGCAACGTCTGCGTCAGTTCCCCCACATGTGTTTACTACGCTCCCAAGGTATGTACACGATTCCATCTCTTTGATATCGGCGTCATTCACTCTGATCTTCCTCCTTGAACCTGAGTTAATCTTCATGACTTTGGTCTTTGCGGTGTTGATAACAAGGCCAGTTTTTCTTGACCTTTCTTCCGGAATGCTGGTTTTGTTCTGCATTTGGGCTCCTGAGTGAGATAGTAAAGCAATGTCGTCGGCATAATCCAGGTCATCAAGCTGCTGGGTGAGCGTCCATTGTATTCCGTTCCTGTGGCCCGCTGTCGATGACTTCATTATCCAATCAATTTGCCAGGAGGAATAAGAACGGTGAAAGAAGGCAGCCCTGCCTTATTCCGGTTTTAACTTCGAAGCTCTCCGACAGCTGGCCTACATGAATGACTCTACAGGTGGTACTTTCGTAAGAGTTTCTTATAATGTTGATAAACTTCTGCGGAATTCCATAATTCCTTACAATCATCGCTTCCGTGTAATTGCATAACAGGAAGTCTAGATCTCCACATCGCTGAATGGATCTGGAAGAAAGCTGGTAGAATACTATCCCAGTCAAACGCCATCTTCCCAGCACCCTCGAGGGACTCTACATTCTCCGTTATGTCTGAAACAGGGAGCATTCCACACTTTGTTCAATTGCACGCAAACTTTAAAGTGACCTGTACATGCAGAAATTTCGAGCCAAAACAAATATGTTCGCACTCTGTCGCCGTTACGGAAAAAGAAGGTGCCCTTGACAAGTTCATCACGTGGTACAAGGGGCAGAAGATCAAGGGTGGACTCACGTCAGTGGCGACTATTAGCATCGACACGAGAGCATCTGGTCGAAAGCAAGGTCCAATGAGGCAAAGAAAAGCGAGAGAGAATGTTGACTTCGTCCTACCAATGCCCTCCTCGTTTCTTGACAGGGAAACAACATGTGCGACTTCAACTTCGACTTCAAGTGCGACTGTACCCATTTCGCTAACAGCTGTCCAGCAGTCGTTTGATTTAACATCATTTCCCTCAATTCTGGCTCAATCCAACACAAGCAACGCTTGGAACGCTTCATTCTCGTCACGGCAGCCGCAAACACAATCACCATTAAATGATCCTACTTCCCACTTATCAACCAATCAATTACTGTATCAGAGCACAGATCTACAGACACAGTACCAGACGTTTCCCCTGACCAGCGAAGTGTCTCAGGTGGCCACAGGAATGGGAGGGGTTGACCAAAGTCAACCTTTTGGATACTAAGAGCCGTTACCACAATCATTTACGACATCTATGTTTAGCCAAAGGCTGTCGCCACTCCAACCATCCGTGCCCCAAGGTTTTCCTTTACCGCGGAAACCCATCATTCCTGAATCTCCTAATCCTTTCTTTTTAATGAAGCTAAAAGGAAACATCTCAAAATGCAACGGATGTGAAGGGAGCTTTCATAAAGACTCTCAATCTGTTGAAAGCATGGCAGTCATTAGACGTTTAGAGATGGACTCGTATCCAAATCTGTATTTAGATGGCACAAAATGTTAGAAGTTAGGCAGAACACAAAGAAGGTACTACCATATTAACATAGCATGTCTGTGCACACGTCGTCCCTGGTTCCATACAGGCCACTTGCAAGGTCTGTTGAGGAGAACTGAGGGAGGCCTGTCTCTAACGGAAGAGCTTATAACTTTCGTTAACCAGCGCTTTCCCGGAATTGTAATTGAATAAATGGCAGACTGACTTAGGCATTGCTATATTTTCTTTGTACCCTTTTAATGAATAATCGAGATCTCGATTAAAGGGACGCTGACCATGTTAACCTATAATTTGACGAAGGATTTGCCGTTTATTATTTAGTTTCACAGCCGTTAAAAAATAGATAAGGTAATAATTAAAAATAAACAAAAGATGAGATAAGAAAGTCGATAAAAAACAAATGAAGCCGTGGGTTCGATTGTTCCTTGAGGATCTCCGGGTAACTTCGGAGACCCTCGGATAGTTTTCGGTTAATCATCGAAGTATATTAGGAGCTCGATGCTCTTCGGAAAATCATCGGAGTTGTTTTGAATTAAAAAAACAGACGTTCAAATATTCCGGCGGAATTCCGGATTCCGGCTTTTCCAAACTACCGACTCAAAACATGAACTGCCTGATCGAGAGTCATTTAAACAGCTTAGTCCTTTTAAAAGCTAATTGCCCACAAGGTCAATATGAACATATGCAATACAGTGTTGCAATATACCAGGATTTATTTGGATGAAAAAACACTTACATCCGGTTAAAAAAAACTTTTAAAAAATTGCAAAAAAATTAGTTACCTTCAACTTCTGATGAAGTGTAAAACAATACATTACCGAATAAAAATGATCTTTATGTTTACGGCTAAGAAGAATGGGCATTTAACTAATTGATTCCGTGCTAGGACACCTGTCTTTCATCTTTTAACCCATTATGACATACACAAATGTTGCTTGAGTTACTAAGCCGCCAAACACTGATTAATTATTAATTAAATCGCTTTGAAAACTTTAACGTGAAAATTGCTTATTTTATTTTATTAGAATTCTGTTGGTTTTTTTTCCGCGGACCTTTGCTATAGCAGGTGCCAAAACAATACGTCATCAGTCATTTTACGAGCATCTTCTTGGTTTAAAATAGGTAGCGGAAAAACCAACTAAAAGGGAACTAGGTAAGAAATGATCTGAAGGGAAAATGTCAACTGATGTTTTTCCTTTTTATTGCTGAAATAAAAACAACAAAAAAAAAACAACCAAAAAAAAAAAACAAAAAACAAAAAAAACCTGACAGTAATCGTGTCTACAGAGTAGCCTATTCAAGTGAGAAAGATGTTCCTTCCTTTTTTACTAAAACATTTTTCCACTTTTGGAAAACACGATTTTTCTTGAATTGCACGACACGAAGTCCGATTACCGATCAATTGTATTAATAACAAAATGGTTGAGAAAGATGAATGATAAATTTAACCCGATACGACCTCATACTTTACTTTGAGAACACTAGGAATGAATTTGCAGATCTTCTCTCTTAATAACTAGAGAAAAAGTGATATATGAAAAAGCATCTGGTGTTATAGAAGTCTCGAAAATCATTGGTTACGGCCAAGTATAAATGAAAACAAAAATTTTAATGTTTAGGGCCATCAACGGCATCTATCATGCTAGAAAAAAAGTGGAAAAACACTGACTGATCAACCGCTGTTCCGACAATTTTCCTTGCTTATAAAATCTTTCATTTCGTTGAAAAACAATTTGTTGCCTCTGCACGAAACAATAAATTTTTGCAAAAAGGATTAAAACATTAGGAAAAAAAACACTATTCGGAAACACCATTACGGTTCAACTAAGACAATTTAGTGAAATCATTGCACGACAGACCTACTTAACAGTTAAGTCGGCCAAAAATTGTCATTTATTTCTTTTTTCTTTTTACGGTGGCCAATTTACCATTTCAACTTTGTTGATATATCCAAATTATTTCGTTACCCCCACCGACGTAGCCCCAAACAGTTTCTTTCGAAACTATCAGCCTTTATTTCTTTATTAACTGGCTGCTGACGAAAATTTATGGCATAAAGAAAATTTTGATTTTTGGCCTAAATTGCGTTGGATTTCTTAGTTGTACCGTAAGAATCGCATCGTACTTGAGAATCGTAGGTGTGTGACAACAAGCTTCAAGAAAATATTAGTAAGTGACAGTTTTAAAAAGCAAACAAACAAACAAAGAGCAATTGAGTACCCTGAAAATTTCATATTCCTTATCCAAGTTAAGATGAAGCCGTTTTGATATTCTGATCGTAGAGGGCACATGTAAGACAAGTACAAGATCAGCGTAAATAACAAGTGAGATGACAGTGTAAATTTCCTTTTTTCAAGACCACCTCTTGATAAAACGTGCTTGAAAATAATGATAAATTTAAATTAGAACCATGTACACATGTACACTTAGTATCCTGCTATGCAACTAAAATATATGGCCTCTAGAGAGGAAATTATCATTTATGCTAAAAGGAGCATGTAAAGAGGTGCTGTGTGTTCATTTAATAACTCTGTACAATAACTCCAATTAGTTTTTACTTCGCAGATGTATAGTGCTTTTCGCAATCGCTGATTGGCTACTTTTAAAGAGATAAGCACGTGCTATACACCACCGAACAGCCGAAAAGACAAAATCGCACGTAAAGAGTTTAATTTCGGACAATTTTGGGTATGTTTACAGAAATAAACTCCTTTTTTGGTTTCTGTGTATTATTTACTAAAGTAATTTAAAACCTTAGTGTTGATGAAAGTTCTCGATATTTACCTCGCTACTTAGAAGCTCGGTAAATATCCATCCTCCCTATTCATGATCATCTCCACTTCGGTGAAGAATTGTTAAGTATGGCTGAATGAAATAACTTGATTTTAAACCCTGTCGAAACTTAGACATCCAATCTGAGGGTCTACATTGATAGGAACATTTCAACTGGGTAAAAACAAAACAATTACAATTTCACAGTCGTAAGCTTTCAGTTGACTGAAATGACAGCTTATTTTGCTTTGAGCAGGAATGAAACTGTCATTCTTGTGACTAGGCACAGTGCTCAGGTGAAGTGATGCCAGCTTCAAGTCCGATTACCGATCAATTGTGTTAATAACAAAATGCTTCAGAAAGATGAATGATAAATTTAACCCGATACGACCTTATACTTTAAGAACACTTAAAGTTTACTTTAAGTGTATTTACTTAAAGTTACCTTCTTTTTAGTTTGCCAGCATTGCCTCTATGATATAGTTGAATTTTATTTGCTAATGGGTGTAGGTGCCATTTTTTTTGGCCCCTTATAACTATCCGATCTGGTTTGTCCAAGTGTTTCCATAAGTGTTTCTATAAGTGTTTCTACAAGTGAAATAAGAGTTTGGACTCGAAAGAGACAACTAAGCCGAAAAATGACACCAACATGGTTGATATATTACCTTACCCCCAGAATTTGTTAAAAAAAAAAAAAAAAAAAAAAAACTAGAAGAATAAGCATAATGTCCGCAAAAACCTCTTCTCTCTCTCCCTGGGAAAAAATAAGCAGCTTTTTCTTTGCGTTCCGCAAAGTTCTTCAAAAACAGAACACAACCGCAGACTGTTTGAGAATCAAGCGAGAGTGCATAGTAAACTCAGTATCGAGAATCAGCTGCTGGACATTGTTGGTTGAAAATATAATTGAAAAAAAAAATAAAAACAGAAAAAAAAGTTAAATGGCAACGCTGTTGGGAACTTTTTCCGGTAGCAGCCAAGGATAGGGAAACTCAAGAGATT
This sequence comes from Stylophora pistillata, assembly GCF_964205215.1. Lineage (NCBI taxonomy): Eukaryota > Metazoa > Cnidaria > Anthozoa > Scleractinia > Pocilloporidae > Stylophora > Stylophora pistillata. Next base: position 20,035,717 of record NC_142527.1, on the reverse strand, counting down.
TGTTACGCTCCTTGATTGCATCAGATATCCGCTGAAGGGAAGCTTGGAAACGAGATATGGCACTCTCCACTTCTTTCCCCATCAACAAGCTCTGAGAATAGTCTCCAATGAAACGCTGAAAAAACAAAAAGATCCACGTAAAATAATTCAGAATTGCTAATATTAATAGTGCATCTAGCCAAACAACACCCACGCACTCAAGTACTGGAGTTCACAGTACTGGAGTACACAGCACTGGAGTACACAGTTCGAGTAATGTTATCCCAAGTGCAATCATTATTTTTGTAACCATTAACATTTAGTATTATCAACATCAACAGCATACACTAGAATTATTGCATTTTCACCCACTGACTCGTACCCTTAAATTCTTCCTAACTGGTTCTGATTTTACACATACATGCCTTTCTCGCAAACCAGAACACATAGTCTCTACCTCATTTTCAGCCATTCTCGTTAGAGTGTACACAGTGGCAACGTGCCAACCAGTTTGATAGTGGCTGGGTAATGTATCCATGATGGTCTTCAGAGTTACTTCATTCTTTCTCGTTGGTGGTGGAAGACGCATTACAGGCGGAACATTCGGAACAAAGCCGGTAAATTCCATCTGAGCGTAGTTCACCGCCGCATGTTGACATGAGCACCCAAACACTATACACGTCAGTAGGTGAACAAGTTGATCACTTGTCTGCAAACTGCTGGGAAACTCGTGGTCAACGTCGCCTTCTCTCACAGGAAAACCGTTATCGTGGATATCCTTCACCCAAGACTGCAGCTCATTATCCTTGCTAACATCTTCATCCGACCGATAGAAGATGGCGACAAATTCCTGTAGGAAACCCGAAATGGCTTTCCACATGAGGAGCCCGTCATCCCTGATAAGTACATTTGATAACGTTAAGAGATGGAGAAATAACTTGCCGACTCTTTCGCAGATAAAAGGTTGATTTAGACTCGCTGATGTATGCATTTTGCCTCAACAAACCTTCAAAAACGTTTGTCCTTGCGTGTTTGTGAAAGACGATTTACATCAGAATGTATTCATTGCTGATAAGTATTGTTTACATATATCTAAAGCTTACCTGTAGAAATAATTAGGCAACTTTTCAGTGTCTTCCACGCCTCTTTTTTTCAACATGTCTGGGAAAGAGAGCATCTCAAGCTTGAAATTCTTGTAGGTCTTTTCCAGTAGCTGAATATGCCCTCCACCACCTATACTCAGAGTTTTGTCGACAATTCCTCCTTTTGCAATCAATTCGTTTCTTCCAATGGTGTTGATGGCCATTACAGAACGAAGATGAGGAAAGAGAAGCTGAAAGATAGGGTGAATAGACGGCAATTGCCGCCATGAGGCAACAGCAAACGCTTCCATCAGCAAATGAGTTTTTGTTAGATGAGTCCCCATCTGTGAAAAACAGTGAACAAACTCAAGACTCGTATGATGGACGATCCTCGCAGTAGATAGCGCTATTTGAGCAATAGCGAAATTCAGACCTGAAAAAAATCAGGCCTGTACGGGACTCGAACCACTGACCTCTGCGATACTAGTGCAGCGCTCTAACCAATTGAGCTAACAAGCCAACTGAGAGCAGTCCGTTAAGTTGATTCGTAATGAACGTATATTTATAATGAACGTAATGAACGTATATTTATTCTATCTCATTTATCACTTTCACGGGTTCATTACGAATCAACTTAACGGCCTGCTCTCAGTTGGCTTGTTAGCTCAATTGGTTAGAGCGCTGCACTAGTATCGCAGAGGTCAGTGGTTCGAGTCCCGTACAGGCCTGATTTTTTTCAGGTCTGAATTTCGCTATTGCTCAAATAGCGCTATCTACTGCGAGGATCGTCCATCATACGTATCAAATACCGCAGTTCAAAATATATGATTTTCATATATTTATTCTATCTCATTTATCACTTTCACGGGTTCATTACGAATCAACTTAACGGCCTGCTCTCAGTTGGCTTGTTAGCTCAATTGGTTAGAGCGCTGCACTAGTATCGCAGAGGTCAGTGGTTCGAGTCCCGTACAGGCCTGATTTTTTTTCAGCTCTGAATTTCGCTATTGCTCAAATAGCGCTATCTACTGCGAGGATCGTCCATCATACGTATCAAATACCGCAGTTCAAAATATATGATTTTCATATATTTATTCTATCTCAAACTCAAGACTATTTTAATTTGATGCGTTACATCCTATTTCATCGGATCTTTGCTCAGTGGGATGGCATTTGTGGAAGAAATCTCTTTTTTTATTCCCATAAAGGATTTCGTGCTGGTTAGACGGCGTAACTTCAAGATCGGATGGCGACCACTAATCTAACCGACCTCAATTTCCAAGATTGCAGTCGATTAAGCATTCTGCTACTGACCTGATGTACTTGATGGTCTGCATTTCGGAACCACATTTTCGCTAGAAGCCAGTCATGGTGCTTGTCGGCTGGAGTCCATATTGGGTTGTCTTCGTTGGGGTCTTGAAAAAGTTGAATCGCAATAGGCACCAGGTCTCCCGAGTTCTTGACATAAAAGAGACATAGAGGCTCAGCTGCGTAGTAAGATTTGGAGTTGCTTTCCTCGCCATTGCGTTTAATTCCCCTGAGTTCCTTGTAATCAACAATGTAGACGTGTCCTGCCTGATTAAAAGAGACAGGTGTTAGTATCTGCTATTGCATATTGTCAGACTGAGTTGGCGATAATTAAAATGCCCAAGTCTACCACGGTCAGTTGCATTACAAAAGTTAACTGACGTATAACTTCAATTAAGTCACCTGGCATCAACTGAACTAACCAACGAGACAGGGGCAAAATATTTTGAATAAACTTTAGTCGATAATTTTGATCTAGTTTGGACTTCTTTAGAAGACAGATTAAATTAAAGAGTTTTCTGATCTATATGGAAAGTTTTCAACAAGGAGGTTTTGTTTACCAAGACAGAAACCTGACTGGTCAATTCTGATTAATGCAAACTTTCATATTAAAATGCAGATGACTCAGCACTGTCTATAATGGTGATTGACGGAAATCTTTTAAGGCCTCATTTCTCATGCATTTCAGAATAGAAACTTTCTTTCTTTGTGGTGAGATTGTTCGTTAGCTGTTTTGTTTGTTTGTTCTTTTAATTCTGGTTTGTTTACTTTGCGTTCTTCTAACCTTAATTTCATCAACTAACGTCATTCCTCGGTCGAGAAACTTTGAAACCATTTCTTCTGAAACAGGGAAGTTGGTTGGGAGCTCGTCACATCGTTCAAGAACACATGGATTGCAGCCGTTAAGGAATTGATAGCCAAACATTCTATCTTCCATCCAGAGATCATTTTGAGAAATTTTAGGTATATCTCCTGTCAAACCAGTGAAGACTCTCTGAAAGTTTTCAAAGCTGTCCCAGCTAACGAAAATACTGCGCAGATAAGAAAGCCCAAGATTAATTATTCCACGAAGACGGCCATGATGAAATGAACGTGATTCCTCGTCAGAAAACTGTGCATCTCTTGGGAGATCACCATGTTTAGGAGCATGTATAAAACCTGGCAGATCGTTGATACCAGGTGGAAGACGTCCCCAAAGGTATTGTTCTTTACGTTCCTCTATCTCAAGGATACGTTGGTTCTTTACTACTTCTGGTTGATCTTGGAAAGGAAGGATGGCTGTACAAACGTTAAAAAGGTTTATTGGGTAACTAAGTGATACTAACCCAGAGCTATCTCAATAGCCATCTCAATAAAAATGCCTAAGGATATTATCGACGACGGCCGACGAAATAATCAAGCTGACAAGAATTAAAAGGGTGTCAAAACGTGTACAAATACATACGTAATGAGAAATAATGCAATTACTCTTACGCTTCTCTCGTGCTCTATATTCCCGCGTGCATCCATAACTTGATGTAGGCACGCTAAGCATTTGAGTAGTGAGGCAAACATTTATAATTTTTTTTAGAGAATAAGAGGTTACCGTATATTAAAACTGATTCAGAAACTTGACGGCCGGAACCGCAGTGACCTATGATATCAGATCGTTGACCGCATTATCACTTAAGAATAACTTCTCAGCGTGGTGCGAAATTTAAAATAGACTAAAAAACGTTATCATGGGTCATGGGTATAAGTTCTCTCGGTTATATTCTCCTGGTGAGTATACTCTTGAAACGCATTTGCCTTCATTTGGAGGTAAGCTCATCTAGGATTCTACTTCGAGCTGAAAAATTGAGTTACCTTTTCCTTGAAAAACAGTCATATCGGAAACCACCCAGCGAAAACATGGAAATTCAAATGGTTCCTTTTGCTCTGAGCTCGTCACGGTGATCTTGTTAACAAACCAATGCGGATGTTTGTGCCACGAATATGCACTGTCACTGTGGAGATGGATCATCAATATCTCTCCAACATCCATCGCTTGCAAGGTGTACTCGTCTTTGTGTCCAGCTTCAAAGTCATTGGACCAAGAGGACAGAGGAAGCTTTTCAGTTTTTCCTCTAGTTCCTGATGAAAATGCGCCAGCAACAACAGAAGGAAAACGTTTGAAAAGATCTCTGAACGTAACAGAATTAGCTTAAGGAATGTCAGAATATATTTTGGGTATAAATACCTGTCAGCGATATCGAAATGTTAGCATCAGTTCCCGCCCTTAGCCTTTCACCAGTTTCCACGCTTATCTTGTACGTGGCCACGTGGTCTGGTTTTATGTTTGCCTTCCTACATAATCGTACTGTCTGCGTCCTTTGGTATACCTCTTTCCAGATATGAGCTATACAGTTAGAGTGCTGGGTACCTCGAGCTTGTAGAAGGTAAATGCAGCTCGGTAGGTTTCCGAAATTAAATCTTAATGCCTCGTTGGCTTGAGGGGATAGGATTGTAGTTAATGTGACATCAGCTACGTCCAACCAGGGATGAGTATTTTCGTCCCAGTATCGCCCGATATCAAGGATGCTTGGAGAATCGTCTGATCATACTTCGTGGAGAGTCAGTTGAAGCTTGTACTTGACTGGTCCGCGAGATATTCTCGTCTTGAACTCTTCTTTCAAATATTCCTTTGACCTATTTTCAGTTGGAAGTCTTTCGTGCTCTCTTTAAAAAAATACAACAGGAACACTCAACAGAAGGCTAACTCAACTGATTGCGCTAGATAGGAAGAAACTGAAGACCTGTTTAAACAGGTTGCATGGCGTTAAAATCTTGGTTGATAACTTGTATAAAAGTATTCTAAAGACATGAAATGATGGTGATACCTTAGTTTTTGTGGTATTATTTCGCATTACCAGTGCAAGGAACTTAAAAAAAAAAAAAAAAAAAAAAGGAAAAAAACTATACAACAATTATTTCGATTTTTCATGGTTAAGGTAAGATAAATGAATAAAGGCTGATAGTTTCGAAAGAAACTGTTTGGGGCTGCGTCGGTGGGAGTAACGAAATAATTTGGATATATCAACAAAGTTGAAATGGTAAATTGGCCACCGTAATGATTACAAAAGCTGACGTTTCGAGCGTTAGCCCTTCGTCGGAGCGAATAGAGGAATTGTGGGTTGTGTGTGCTTTTAAAGGCAGAAAATGGAGCTACGTTATTGGTGGGTGCATGGCAACGAGAAAAACATGAATAAATTAGTGGAATGAAAAGCGTTCATTGATCCCTGTGGGATTTAGACTGCCGGTTTGAAAGATGAGCTTTTGTTCAAGATTTTTACGGCTTTCCGTGCCACCTAAGTGCAAGGAAAGACCGCAGATTACCATATGTTGCTTAGAATGATTAGGTAAATTAAAATGTCTAGCGACTGGTTTCGATGTGTCCTTGTCATTCCTTTCCACGTCTCGAAGGTGTTCTCGGAATCGGTCACCTAGTCTTCTGCCTGTTTCGCCGATGTATATCTTTTTGCAATAAGTGCAAGTTATGCAATAGATTACATTAGCGGAGGTGCACGTGAAGTGATCGGTGATCTTAATGGATCGTTTAGGTCCCGATATTTTATCAGTGTTGTGAATGAAAGGACACGTTTTGCATCGTGCACGAGCGCATTTAAAAGTGCCTGGTTGCTCATTAGTCTGAAAAGAACTTCTGACCAAAAAATTGCCTAAGTTTTGTAGCCATGGGCACCAAAATGGGACCTAGCTATGCGAATCTTTTTGTAGGTTTTGTCGAACATCAATTTTTCAGCCAAAACAACGGGTCCAAACCTGAACTCTACGGTCGCTACATCGACGAATGTATCGGCGCTACCTCCTCTACCAGAGAGGAGCTCACTCAATTCATAACTGCAGTCAATTCTTTTCACCCGGCTCTGAAATATACTTGGGAAATTTTTGACAATTCTTTATCCTTCTTAGACGTCAAAGTTTCAATTGAAGGTAACGGTTTATGCACTAGTGTGTATTACAAACCTACAGACTCGCATAATTACTTGTTATATTCGTCTTCTCATCCATCTCACGTTAAGAATTCCATTCCTTTTTCTCAGTTTCTAAGACTTCGTCGTTTATGTAGTAATGACTCTGATTTTCACCACAAATCCGAGTCAATGTGCCAGTTCTTCGATAAACGTGGTTACCCTGTTTCCGTCGTTCAAGCGGGTTACCACCGCGCTCAACTTATTGATCGACATTCAGCACTACAAACGTCGCATAAGGAAGATTCCGACCGCATTCCATTCACTCTCACGTTTCACCCTCATAACCACTCAGTTAAATCCATCATTCCTAAAAACTTTAAATTACTTCAAAACGATCCAGAGACAGGCACTATCTTTTCGCAGCCTCCGCTCATTTCATTCAAACGCGACAAAAACTTAGGCAATTTTTTGGTCAGAAGTTCTTTTCAGACTAATGAGCAACCAGGCACTTTTAAATGCGCTCGTGCACGATGCAAAACGTGTCCTTTCATTCACAACACTGATAAAATATCGGGACCTAAACGATCCATTAAGATCACCGATCACTTCACGTGCACCTCCGCTAATGTAATCTATTGCATAACTTGCACTTATTGCAAAAAGATATACATCGGCGAAACAGGCAGAAGACTAGGTGACCGATTCCGAGAACACCTTCGAGACGTGGAAAGGAATGACAAGGACACATCGAAACCAGTCGCTAGACATTTTAATTTACCTAATCATTCTAAGCAACATATGGTAATCTGCGGTCTTTCCTTGCACTTAGGTGGCACGGAAAGCCGTAAAAATCTTGAACAAAAGCTCATCTTTCAAACCAGCAGTCTAAATCCCACAGGGATCAACGCTTTTCATCACGCTTTTCATTCCACTAATTTATTCATGTTTTTCTCGTTGCCATGCACCCACCAATAACGTAGCTCCATTTTCTGCCTTTAAAAGCACACACAACCCACAATTCCTCTATTCGCTCCGACGAAGGGCTAACGCTCGAAACGTCAGCTTTTGTAATCATTACGGTGGCCAATTTACCATTTCAACTTTGTTGATATATCCAAATTATAAGGTAAGATAAGATAATTTATTTGACGTCATATACACGGGGAGTGGTCTCCAAATCTCCCGAGCTCGAGGCTCGAGGCTCGAGGCTGTAGATTTTAAAAGCTAAAAAATAATATTAAATAGAAATAGGATCTAGAAATTTCATATATTTGTATAATTAATATGTAAAGTCTAATGGTAGTTGTGATATAGAAAAAGAATATATAAAGTAATAAAATGTGTACTCATTAAGTCCATGAACATATGGATATGAATAAGATAACATGTTGGTTGTTTGATTGCAGAGAGAGTGGGGGGTGGGGGGTTGTTCCCCCACAATTTTAATAAAGGGAGATGTATATTAGGTGGTGCGGAAAGTTTATTTTAGAAATAAGGTGGGGAAAATTAGAACATACAGTGACGTACGTTCGCTACAAGCCAGTCAGAGATGTCTTTAAGTAATGATACCAGCTTACCAGGCCTTTCTTTGCTCATCTTTTGACAGCAAACCAGTTTCTACCGACCCATCAGCTGGTATCAGTCGGAATCTAACGTAACGTTCAATGCTGTCAAAGGCCTTAAGGCCATAGATCGTCTCGGAATTGTATCGCTGGTCGTAATACGAGTTTGGTGCATGGCGCAGACCGTCTACATTGCTGGCAAATCTGAGATTTACCAAGGAGGATGAAGACAATTGAAAGGATCAGTAAGTATGGTATAAATTTCTAAATAAACAATGGTTAGCATTGTAGGCTTTCAGAAAATTTTCGCAAGTTCGAAATGTTCCTTGTCAAGGATTCCCAAATTCGAATTCTTTTTTCCAGTCATGCGAGACCACCTCATCAAAAGTTAGGTTTTCATGGCTAAGTATTTGTTTAAATCTTGCGGTTGTTTGAGGTGGCTGGATGTTGTTTTCCTAAGCGCTGACCGGCCACATTCAGAGCGCTCGAAAATCAACCCTCCCCTTTGCGGTCGAACGTTTTCAAAACATGTGTTGACCAAAACACTGAACCTCGAGATGGGGGGGGGGGGGGGGGGGAGGTGGGGGAAGGGGGAAAAACGTCGTTAATTTGCCATTTTTATATAGTTTTTTTTAAGATCATCTGTGATGTATTACGTACTGAACAAGTGCATGGCAGCATGGACCTTAATTTGATATGATGACGTAATCTATGTTCGGTCCTCCATAAGATCGTTAACTAAGCAGCAATAAAAATGTTTGTATAACTCAGCGCATTATATAATTGCTATTTGTTCATTTTCTATGTATCTATCTAGGCATGTACTTGTTTATTTACTTACGTTTTTGTTTATTTGTTTCCGATGCACTATCTCCATAATTTATACTTGGGGAATTTAAGGTATCCAGCAATACTCTCTAGAATGCAACTTACCGAACAGGATTATGCAGATAAAACTCTTCCACATTACCACTTCGATAGGATTCCAGTGCATCATAAATCGTCTGTACATTTGATAAGACGGCAGACCGCCCAGTTGACATGATAATATCGAAAGAGCTGTCTTCTTTGTCACTATCTGCAAATCGTATCGAGGCACCCCGAAAATCTAACATCACGTCATCTTTACCTTTCAGAGATGCGTGGCGGAGACAGATGCGAAAAGATTTACTAGGTGTAAGGAACTCACAAGGAGGGAATTTTGGCTCGGAGACAATCGTCCCAATCCCCAGGGCTGCGACACCAATGGGATGCGTTGGACGCCTACCGCTGGAGAGAGCAATTGCACCAAAGACGAATTTGAGTTTCTCCTTTTCAATGCCAAGTTTAATTCCATCGGAGATACATGTTGGTAGAATCTGATACAAAAAAAAAAAAAAAAATAGAAAATTTTACGAAATAAAAGTTTAATCATAATGGCCTCGTTCATGGATGATTTGTTTTACTTATATGAAATTGAAATATTTTCTATCTGGATCTGCACTTTTGCTATCATGTACAATACACTACTTCCACGAGGAAAAGGAAATTCAGAATTTAAAGAAGCAATGAACATATTTTTTTTTATCATTTCCTCTGTTTTTGGAAGTACTATCACGCACCATACACCAAATGCAAATATGACGTCCAATTTGAATTGCCATTGTTCTGGACTCACTAGCCTCGTCTTCACGTGGAAATACAAAGGATTATTAGACCTGTGAGAGGCTAGTCAGTCCAGAACAATAGCAACTCAAACTGGACGCCAGATTTGCATTCGGTGTATGTACATGCACAATCAGAGGAAAATAAAATTAATTTTAAAAATATTGCAAAATTAACATTTTTTTCATGATGTGTGAAATGTTTAACATGTTATTAGAAGTACGCTGCTTGTAAAGCTTTGAACGTAGTGTTCTTACTGTATCTGCCTCCTTCATCTTTCTTTCAAAGTCCTTTTCCCCCTTGACTTCCTTGTAAATTTCATATCCATGGTTTTTCCCTGAAATATATGATTAGAACGTAAGAAAGCTCAGTGTTTAATTTAGTAAGTTGCTTATCAACCACGCTCTTGATGCTAGTATCGTCGTGTCTAGCTAGCTAATTAGCCATGAATTTTGAATAAACTTTTTTACGTGGTTTACGCAGGTTTTTCCACGTGATGAGTTAGCAAAGTTCGAGTTTGCTACATGTTGTCTACGCACAAGCCGAGTTCACTACCTCAGCTAACTGAACTCGAATTGAGTGAGTAGCGAATTGGAAATTGTATGTAGCAAATAGTGGTGTAGCAAACTCGATAGGTAACGAAACCGGCTGTTACCTTTGAGGTACACAACTCCCTATAGCTTTCTGAAATTTAAGGAGATAATTCCGAAGAATAAATTGAGAAAAATTGTTCGATTGTTAGACACTCTAAAGTCTTTAATTTTCAGCCGAATGCTCATTTCTCGGGTAGCATCTGAGCCTCGCAGCATATTTCTCCGAAAAACAATCTGCAGTAACAAAGCCTATTTGCCTGATTTTTATCAAAATTGAAAAAAGTAATAATAATTATCATTATTTGCGAAGAATTTGTATTTATACAAAATTCACATACTTAAGGATCCCGCTTAACCGAGCACCGTTCGAAAATTCAAGATGCTGGCAATTTAGCCTCGTGATCTGGAATGTAAACTCCGTAACTAGCGACCTTTAATACCTATATTGTTTCATTAGCGCCTTTTATGTCATTTCAATGCCACTTTATCGCTACCTCACATAATAGATAGATGTGCAGATATCGATAGCAATACTATGCCTATTTTTGCTCGTTTTTCGCACTAAACGCAGTTCAGTAAAGTGCCGCAGTTTTCGCTCCTCCCTTTCGTTTTCCTTCTTTTAGGGGTTCCTTAGCAGTTTTGGTCTCTTCTGTGGCCGTAACAATATAAGGGTTTTATACTCCTCTTTCCGTCGTGTTGTTGTTGTTTTTTTTTTTATATCACGTTTTGTGTAACTTTTTCAATTGATTGTTGTTTAATTTCAACCTTCGTCATTTACGCCTTTGAGGAATTAAAGTGAGTTATATTTATTTCTACACTACGTAGAGTTGGTTATTCCGTGGCCACAAATTTCGCGTAATGCAGTTCAGGAAAGTTCGTTTCGTCGGCGATGGTTTCCCAGACACCGCCGCAGTGACGTCTAAAAGGGTACCCATGTAACCTGCACTAACCTTGTGTTTGGAAGTTATGTATCTTTCGAGAGGATGAATCTCGTTTTCTCCGATCGTTACTTGTAATCTGGCCTCTCTATAAACAGTGCAAATGATATCGTATCACCACGTTATCTTATAAAGTAGAGCTACTTTCCATAACTAATCCTTTAACGACGATTTGGATTAAAGCATTGTGGGACGAAATTCTAGCTGCAGCTATCACAGATCCCAACCCCCACGCAGTCAGCGAGTTTTAGTTGGAGGTTTAACGGATTTACACAACTTAACTCATCTTCCCAGGCTAAAACCAAAATATCTTAAAGGAAACCTATTTCAAATTAACAGTCGGGAGACGCGTAAACATTGTTCTTCTTCTCCTTCAATTCCTTCCTTTTTTTTCAATATCCAAAATGGAATGAAATTTTCTAATGCTGAGCCTTACCTAAATGCGGATAAGCCCTGTGGCATTTTGCACTATCATTTGCATTTAGTTATACGAAACAGTGAATAAATGTTTGGGAAATTATACCATTTAGTTGCACTTTTGACTATCCTTTCAATATCTCAACACAGAATGCAAAATAGTCATGCAATGAGTTATAGCATCTTGTAGACATCAGTCTTAACAAGCTACGCCTAACATTCCTCTTTTCCTTTGTTTTTTTTTAGGAGATTTTTGACAGAAAAATTGATCGAAGGCATTCGCAATACAGAGTGCTCATTTACAGGAACTCACAGTTTTATCTGGAAGAAACTGTATTAAGTCTGTATTAAGCCGCTGAGAAATGTTGATCTTTTCTTTTAACCCTTGATATCCCTTTCAGCAGGACTGGCGCTTTTTTATTCGGATTTGTTACCTGTGGAATGAATTACCTATTAGTATAAGAGAGTCAGATACCATGTCAATTTTTCGTAAGAAACTAATGGCGTTTTATTATGATAAGTTTGGAATAGAGTTTGAACTTTGAGGTGTAGTCGTAGTAAGTGGTAATGTAGATTGATGTAGATTTTTTAATTTTATATTGTTATAATAGGTGGTTTATTTTTAAGGAGTCTTGTATTCTGTCTTGAGCCTACCTCAGATTGAACAATCGATTGATGTAATTGTCATTTGTTTGTCAAAATGAAACTTGATTAAATTAATTAAATTAAATCAAACTTGAAGAAAGCAGTTTTTCTTGAGCAGTTTTTCTTGAGCAGTTTTTCTTGAGATTAAAAGACGTGCAGCTACCTAAAATTCAAAACACGAATTTATTGAACCGTAAGATTTTGTCATCCTTCTTTTTTAAGTGTTATCTAATTTTTCAAAATATGCATGTCTGTATTTGTATTTTTAGAACTGTCTCGTCTTTGTTTGCAAATCTGGGCTTCCAAATTCCCCTGTACAGTTGGTCACCTTATTTAAGTGGTTATCTTTTGTCTCGGGTAATGCGTACTAAAACTTTTAAGTTTTAGTGCGCATTATTTTAGTGGGTATGATTAAATCATACATTTTGTAAGATACCTGCAAACTTACCTCGAGATGCCTCGGAGTGTCCTGAGTGTGACTCACTATGCGTAAACCGCTAACTCAGTAATAATGGGGAAGCGGTAAACAAACTGACCAAGATAAGCATTGAATCAAGTAGATTGGACCCAAAACTCTGCTTAAATACCCCAGGCTGTGTTGAGCGTGTCCGCTCAATCATGATACTGTTAAAATTTATGCCGTTCAAAGAGGACAAAAGAAATTTCAAAGAGAGCTCTCCCTTTTCAAAGACGAGACCATATCCGGCTGTTTTCTTTATTTGTTTGTTTTGTTTTGCCTGTTTTTTACTTATGTTTATAGCGGCTTTGCAATAGATATATTGCGAAAGATGAATCAAATATATATATTATAAGACGTGTGATATATACAAATAATTAAGGAACTAATGTGTCACGTCGCGTTCGTGTCATGTTGGATGTAAAGGTGCGAATATTGTTCA